>NC_043998.1:1202500-1395000 GCF_902150065.1 Myripristis murdjan
AAAACAAAACAAATTTAAGTCAAGGCACCACTGTGGAATGCTGGAAAAAGCAGTAACATGTTTAAAATAATTTCCTGTACACCACACCTGTGCACTACTGCTTAAGATCAGATTCACAAAAAATGGAGCCAAGTTATAATATTGGGAGGAAAAGACGTCATGACCAATCAACAAGTTATGTGAATTGATCATCTAGTGACTTTGTTCATTTTTAAAATAACCACATAGAGCTCAAAATATCAAAATAAAATGCAGCATGCAGCCCCACAGCTGCAGGTTGCCGGCACCGGCCGAGCTACAGAGCACGTCAGGGCACGTCTACATGGATTATGTGACTGAGGGTAGCGATGTCACTTCATTTATCTAAATGATTATTATGTTATTAAATTTTATTCTCGAAGGGCCACAGGCGGGCTTTTATACACACTCAAAAAGAGGCACCCCCTCCCCCTCTGCACATGCATGCAAGCAAATAATCATGCATATGCCTCCTATCTATAAGCAAAGACCACCAAATGGAAGCACAAAATTTGAGCTTATCAAAGATAGGTTACTTTTCTGTGAGGAAAAGCGGTGGGTGGAAAAATGTCTTTGAAATTACTTAGTTGCTGCAGTTGGAAGCTATCGTTTGCTTACTTTAACTTTGACTTTCGCGACACATGTGTAAGGCAAAGCTACACAGAGAAAAACGGCTTTAAAATAACCTAACAGCCAAAAAAGTGGCTGTTCATTTACTAACTCACACAACAAATACAAAGTTGTTAAAAGCTGTGTAATATTTTAGGCTAATGAAGTTAACCTTACCTTTGAACTCTTGTCGGGTCCTCACTGCGTGGCACGTATCCTCAAATGTCTTGATCCCACAATGCAGCACGGTTCAATAGTAATTTACAGTAATGTGTTGTTTTATCGCACAGGATGGTTAGAATACATCATTTTACTGTGAAATAATAAAGTTAAATGTTGTGAAATCCTGGTATCACTTTTTCCCAGAAATGTACAGTGTTTGCATTGATTTCACAGTAAATTCTAAATTACAATATTATATTGTATTATATTACAGTTATTTATTGAGAAATATTACAGTTAAATATTGGTAAACCCTGGTAACATTTAACAGTGTATGGGTCTGGCACCGTGTGCTGTGATTGGCAGGCAACTACTCACCAACCGCCCAAAGGCTGACACCTAGAAGAGTCCTAAGCGTAGCAACATAAGAAAATCCAGGCAGGGGGCAGAGTCTGTGCAGATAAACACACCAACACACACTTCTAGTGGCTCAGAAGTGATGATTGAGAAGCATTATTTTTAGTTTTTTGGGAAAATCCTACTCATTCTGCTTCCAGCACTTGAAGTTAGATGACCTTGGCATTGAGTTGCAGCAAAATGACCTCTTGCAATGTGAGAGTCATCACTGCGGATCTTCTTTCCACAATACAAAAGCCAGTCTGTTGTTATTTCCTGGTTTTGTGCCCAAATAAGCTCATCCACTGCCCTGCCCTCCACTTCACCCCCTTGCCGCAATCAACTTCTTTGAAAGCTTCATTCTGCACATTCTGCTGCATTGCATGAGTTCCTCTATTACTGCAATCAGCACTGTGGCAACAGACAAAGTCCGTTCAAAGCAGTCTGCCTTGTAGCTAAGAGGCTGCAGCCTCTCCACACGTTCTAACTGAAGGGAAAATTTTTAACATTGTACATCTAAGGACTTGCTTTTGCTCAATATCCGAAAAGGGCACTTGGGCGCCCTCAACAAAAATGGCAGAGGCAGTCCCCCTCCCTTGTGCAAGGCCTTGGTATATGCAGTATATATGTTGTGTATGTGTGTGTGCATGTATATTCTCCCGTTATAGTGTTTATCCATGACACAATAGTCGGTGAGTCTGAAAGATGTTTACTAGGGTTGTAAATCACAAGCTTCCTCATGATATGATTTTATATCAGTTCCTTATACAAGGATATGATATTACAAAGTCATTTGATTTGATTCAGGGGCCTGCAATCAGTATCAGATGATTCCATACTCTCATTAACACATTTAGTTACTGTACATCAGGGCTGTAGTCAACCAAAGAAAATCTTGGTCAACTAAAGTCCTGAAATTTCGACCAAAAGTTGACTAATCAGGGGGCAGCGGGAATACAAAAACAAAAACAACAACAACAAAAAAAAAACAGTTACTATTTTTAGATTAATTAACTGGGCAGTAGCCTACCTGGTAGCCTTGTCCGTGTAAATGAATTATAAATAAACATAAACAACTAGTATTTGCAGTATATTAAATCGCATCACGTACACCTACACAATATCATAGCCGATGATTTCCAAAAGTAGTACTATGTCAAGCTGCTGTCGTCATGGGTGTGTGCGCCTGCAGTTATAAAACGATTATTAGACTAAAGGTTAATCCAAAATTGTGAAAACAAGGGGGGTGTTCTGAAGACAGACTGTTACCTGTGAAACAGGGTGTTGAAAACACTCCCATTAGCACTTAGTGCTTTACTCCTGATAAAATTAACACGGCAAATAATTGACCAATCAGATTTTGGTCGGCCAAGAACGTATCGACCAATAAATTGACCAGTCAACTAACAGACTACAGCCCTACTGTACATTATATCAGCTCACAAAACAACTAAAATATGATTTGACAAGTTTATTACTGTACTCTGTCAGACATGTAAATGAAAAACATTACAGTATTTTTAATAAAAAAGAAACAAAGAGCTTTGCAGATAAAGTATGAACTGGCAGCTGTGATCCTCACTGCTCTTTTAGAGTTGGAATTCAGTTTTTGTGGAAAAAGCTGAACAAAGCTGGTGGAGGAGGTGGCATCTAGCATGCTAACTGCGGCGTGAGGGTCAATGCTGTGTTTGCTTTTCAGGTGCAAGACGAGGTTCATCGTGTTTCCGGAGTATCTTATCTTGTAATGGTGTTGCTTGCATATAGCATGTGTTTTGTCAGTCAACCTGTCTTTTCTCCTGAATCCAAAGTATTTCCACGCAGCTGAAGTATTTCCGACAAGAACGGAACGAATATCCTCCTCATTGTCAATGCTTGCCGTTATTAGCACAGCGCCTGCTAGCAGCTACTAGCCTGGTTTCAGGAGCACTTAGGTGGAAACAGCGACATAAGCATACCGTGAGAAAATGAAGGTGTTATGATTGAGAGATGATGATGATGATCGATGGTCGCACTTTGCATTGATCCTGTTGCATCGATGAATGTTCAATCGGTGTAGCAATCCACCGATCAATCCAGATGGGTGGATTGCTATACCCTTGATGTTTACATCCCTGATGCTATTTTGTCCTCTTCTCCTCTGCAGATGTCCATTGGTCATCATGAGCGTCACCTTTGATCCTGGTCTCCTCACCAACAGCTCTTTTGCTACGAGAGACCAGCCTGACTCTGGCATCATAACTGAGTCCACCATCATAGGTACTGGAGAAATTCCTCAGTCAGCATTTTCTGATTTCCCTACACTTTGTAGTAACTTATAATATGTAGATAAACAAGTAAATTAAACCATGTATTAATGCAGGGGCATCCCAGTAGCTCACCTGATAAGAGTGTGTACCACTTGTTAAGGCTGAGTGCTGATCGCAGTGTCCTGGGTTTGAATCTGACCTCAGGCCCTTTCCAGCGTGTCATCCTCTCTCTCTCCTGCCTTTCCGGTCTCTCTCTACTGTCACTGTCAAATAAAGCAGAAATGCCCCCCCGCAAAAATAAATTAATTAATTAATTTAAAAATAAATAAATAAATAAATGATAATTATAATAATAATGATAATGATAATGATAATAATAATAATAATAATAATAATGGTGAACTATCCCCAAAGGGTTAGTTTGGTACCCATTTGACATTAACCCCCCACCTCCCTCCACTCCCCAGCTATTATGTAGGACAAAAATGGTGCTATCTGTTTCTCATCATTACTAGGCCATGGACCAAAATCTGTATGAGGCTTTCTAGTGGCAACTTGCAACAAGGTCAGCTTTACTAATGTGATGCTGCTGAGTCTGAATCTGCCTGTTCATATGCACCTAATTTTGAACTTGAATTTTGAATTAACCTTTTAACAACTATTTTCTCCCTTCTTCTTTTTTTATTTTAATTTTTTATTTTCATAAACACTTTGTTTATTTGGGGGCATTGTGTTTTACCATGAATTGGTCAATGGAGGTCCAAAAGATGAACAACCTGAAAGATTTTATTTCGAGCGGATTTTTTTTTTTTTTTTTTTTGGCAATTTACCAGTTTTTTTTTTTTGACAAATCTTAAGTAGCTTTATGGTATTTATTCTTGCATAATTTTAAATCGAATTATAATACACCATTATTAACAATAATATAGTATTAATTTTAGTATAATACAGATAGATAGATAGATAACACACTAAAATCCAAGGGACTAAATGTAAAAGTGAGAACACTTACAGATAACATTTACAGCTCATGTAAATGTGTGTGTGTGTGTGTGTGTGTGTGTGTGTCTGTGTGTTTGTGTGGGTATTGTTGGATCAACCACACACTGCACACATTGCTGCTTGTCATGTATCACCTGATTACCTCATTAAATTCTACTTTGACATCGGATTTAGGAACAAGGATACCCTACTGATTTTAGTCCAGAATCACAGATAGGTAGATAGATAGATAAATAGGTAGATACAGCGTCAGGGGGCTCAGGCTGCCTAATAATTTTAGTTACTTTTGAAAATATTTGTCAGTTGAATGCTGTGTAACCAAGTGCCAGTGTCAGTTTGAGTGATTTATAAGCTGTTTTTAATTGTTTTTCATTGATAACTCAGACAATCCATAATACCTGAGAAATAAAACAATATTGACAGCAGATTAATAACATACAGTACAGGCCAAAAGTTTGGACACACCTTCTCATTCAATGCGTTTCCTGTATTTTCATGACTATTTACATTGTAGATTCTAACTGAAGGAATCAAAACTATGAATGAACACATGTGGAGTTATGTACTTAACAAAAAAAGGTGAAATAACTGAAAAAATGTTTTATATTCTAGTTTCTTCAAAATAGCCACCCTTTGCTCTGATTACTGCTTTGCACACTCTTGGCATTCTCTCCATGAGCTTCAAGAGGTAGTCACCTGAAATGGTTTTCACTTCACAGGTGTGCCTTATCAGCGTTAATTAGTGGAATTTCTTGCTTTATCAAAGGGGTTGGGACCATCAGTTGTGTTGTGCAGAAGTCAGGTTACTACACAGCCGACAGCCCTATTGGACAACTGTTAAAATTCATATTATGGCAAGAACCAATCAGCTAACTAAAGAAAAACGAGTGGCCATCATTACTTTAAGAAATGAAGGTCAGTCAGTCCGGAAAATTGCAAAAACTTTAAATGTGTCCCCAAGTGGAGTCGCAAAAACCATCAAGCGCTACAACGAAACTGGCACACATGAGGACCGACCCAGGAAAGGAAGACCAAGAGTCACCTCTGCTTCTGAGGACAAGTTCATCCGAGTCATCAGCCTCAGAAATCGCAAATTAACAGCAGCTCAGATCAGAGAGTAGATAAATGCCACACAGAGTTCTAGCAGCAGACCCATCTCTAGAACAACTGTTAAGAGGAGACTGCGCCAATCAGGCCTTCATGGTCAAATAGCTGCAAGGAAACCACTGCTAAGGAGAGGCAACAAGCAGAAGAGATTTGTTTGGGCCAAGAAACACAAGGAATGGACATTAGACCAGTGGAAATCAGGGCTTTGGTCTGATGAGTCCAAATTTGAGATCTTTGGTTCCAACTGCCGTGTCTTTGTGAGATGCAGAAAAGGTGAACGAATGGATTCCACATGCCTGGTTCCCACTGTGAAGCATGGAGGAGGAGGTGTGATGGTGTGGGGGTGTTTTGCTGGTGACACTGTTGGGGATTTATTCAAAATTGAAGGCACACTGAACCAGCATGGCGACCACAGCATCCTGCAGCGACATGCCATCCCATCCGGTTTGCGTTTAGTTGGACCATCATTTATTTTTCAACAGGACAATGAGCCCAAACACACCTCCAGGCTGTGTAAGGGCTATTTGACCAAGAAGGAGAGTGATGGAGTGCTGCGGCAGATGACCTGGCCTCCACAGTCACCGGACCTGAACCCAATCCAGATGGTTTGGGGTGAGCTAGACCGCAGAGTGAAGGCAAAGGGGCCAACAAGTGCTAAACACCTCTGGGAACTCCTTCAAGACTGTTGGAAAACCATTTCAGGTGACTACCTCTTGAAGCTCATCGAGAGAATGCCAAGAGTGTGCAAAGCAGTAATCAGAGCAAAAGGTGGCTATTTTGAAGAAACTAGAATATAAAACATGTTTTCAGTTATTTCACCTTTTTTTGTTAAGTACATAACTCCACATGTGTTCATTCATAGTTTTGATTCCTTCAGTTAGAATCTACAATGTAAATAGTCATGAAAATAAAGAAAACGCATTGAATGAGAAGGTGTGTCCAAACTTTTGGCCTGTACTGTATATATTAAGGCAGCAGAGTGATTTTTATTGAACTAATGTCAAAGTAGTTACTGTGTATCATAACATGGAAGATTTTTTCCCCCCTATTTTTTAAGGTGTCATTATAATCTGTGTTCAGTTGGAGACATAACATTTGGTGTTTATTCAGATGTCTGTATATAAGAAGAGTATCTCATTTGTTATATTATAATTGTTTTATAACAGCTTCAGGTGGTCCTTACCAGGCGTCGGCCATATTATCTGACAGTGCTGGTGGGTGGCAGCAACAAAATATCAGTCATTTCCCACAGCATCGATGGAACTTCACTGGTTTACCAGTCAACAGGACTTTAATCCTGCCAGCAGAAGAGTTTGACCCATTAGGAGGACATACCATCTGGCAGGTGATTCACTTTTAACTTGTTAAATGTGTAGCATGAAATCTTGCAATTGTATTTTTTTCCCTAGTCAGATCGAATGTATTCATATTTATTCATAAAAAAGAACGTGAATACAGATAATGAAAAAAGCAATATATTTTAGAATGTTAGGCATGTGTAGCCCATCTCTGAGTTATGATGGCATATTAGGGCCACTGTAGGGGGAAAAAAATTATGGACCCGAGGGAGGAACCTCAGAATTACTGAAATTAAAGTCGTAAATTTACTAGAAAAAAAATAGTTTTTCTTGTATTCTTTTTGGCTTGACTTTGCAAGCTTAGATCAGAAAATCACCAGGATTCCCTTCTTAAAAAATCCCAGAGTAGAAGATAAAGCTTTTTTTCTCATAAAGATAGATAGCAGACATTAGCAGTCAAACCCAGTGGAAAGGATGTGAGAAAGCATTCTACCCGGCGTTCCAATACCCATACTACCATACTATTTAGTAGTCAGTGACAGCAGAAGCGACAGAAAGACAGAAGATAAGAAATATGACAGACGACAGCGCATTCAAGTGTAAGTACTATATATATTTACTGCTCGCGTGTATGCACATGCACTATGGACGGCGGCGGAAGTGAGCAAGAGGGTCGGAGTTCAGGGATGATGCATGTAGTGTGTCCCAATAGTATCCATACTGCATACTACACTACATACTTTGTAAAGGCAGCTGCAGTATATACTAAAAGTAAAAAGTAGAAGTATGCGATTTGGAATGCAGCCCTAGTCTTCTCATTGTGATGGGAAATGGAAGGCTAGAACGTGTTCTCACATCCATTCCTCTGGGTTTGACTGCTAATGTCTGCTAATGACCAGCCATGTCATTACCAGATTAATTCAGATTATTTCCACATTTCTTTGCCCTTGGCAAGAAAATGCAGAAATAAATATGGATGTAAGTAAGTAAGTAAGTAAGTAAATAAATAAATATATATTAATTTGTAGTAGTTTACCTATATGTGTAGTTTTTTCATATGTATATATTTTTTTTACTTGCATTTGAATTTGAAAGTGTCATTTATTTATTTATTTATGATCACATCTGTTTTAGGCATTTAGCCAATGCTCCTGTCTAGAGTTGCTTATGAGTCAGTTAGTAGGTCTTGGACTTGTCCAATGGTACTATTCATCTTAGTATCTAACTAATATCAGCCTAACTCTATCCCTATCTGATACAAAGTTGATACTTAGTTAAAGGCCAACTGATCATAACTTAAACAGGTTGATATACAAGGATACAAGGATACAAGGAAGTTTATTTGTCATTATACAACAGGTTGAATAATGAAATTAAAGTGTGGTTCCCTCTTGATTGATTAATTGATTGTATAGAAAATAAAATTATTAAACATGGAGGAGTGCAGATGGTGCATTTAGTAGTCTCACAGCCTGAGGGAAGAAGCTGCTCTGTAGTCTGGTGGTACGGCAGCGAATACTTCTGTATCTTTTGCCTGACGGCAGCAGGGTGAACAGGCTGTGGCTGGGGTGGGTGTTGTCTTTTAGGATCCTTTTGGCTCTGCGCAGGCACCTCACCTCCCCGATATCACTGATGCTTGGTAGATGGGTGCCAATGATGTTTTGGGCAGTTTTAATCACTCGTTGCAGAGTCTTCCTGTCCTGGGCCGTGCACATCCCATGCCAGTTTGTGATGTTTCCAGTCAGGATGCTTTCAATCGCTCCTTTGTAGAAGCTGACAAGAACTTGGCGTGGGAATTTTGCTTTCTTAAGTTTCCTTAAGAAATACAGCCGTTTCTGGGCTTTTTTAACCAGGGCAGAGATATGTGAAGTCCATGTTAGGTTCTCTATTATGTTGATTCCCAGGAACTTAAAACTGCTCACTTGCTCCACCTCAGCTCCATTGATGTAGACAGGGTTGTGTGTCTTTGCCTCTTTTTTTCGAAAATCAACTATCAGCTCTTTGGTTTTGCTGACGTTGAGCAGAAGGTTGTTGTCTGTGCACCATTTTGCAAGATGGTTGATTTCCTCCCGATATGAGAACTCATCATTGTTGGAAATCCGGCCGATGATGGTGGTGTCATCTGCGAACTTCACAATAGAGTTCTCTCCATGTCGGGGGTTGCAGTTGTGGGTGTACAGCGTGAACAGGAGGGGGCTGAGCACACAGCCCTGGGGCGCTCCGGTGTTGAGCACTAGAGTGGAGGAGGAGAGACTGCCAATCCGAACTGACTGGGGTCTGATTGTGAGGAAGTCCAGTATCCAGTTGCAGAGAGTGGTACTGATGCCCAGAGTGTTCAGTTTTCCAATCAGCTTCATGGGGGAGATTGTGTTGAAAGCTGAGCTGAAGTCAACAAACAGCATTCTGATGTAGGTGCTGCTTTTCTCCAGGTGAGTGAAGACTGAATGGAGAGCAGTGGATATGGCATCCTCTGTGGATCTGTTGGTTCTGAATGCAAACTGCTGAGGGTCCAGACTGGCAGGGATGTTGTTCTTTATGTGCTGGAGAACCAGTTTCTCAAAGCACTTCATCAGGATGGGGGTGAGTGCCACAGGGCGGTAGTCATTTAGATTAGACACTGCAGACTTTTTAGGCACAGGGATAATGGTGGCTGTCTTGAAGCAGGTGGGAACACTCTCCTGTGACAGCGATATGTTAAAAATGTCGCTAATGACATCTACTAGCTGGTTGGCACATGTTTTTAGTACACGGCCAGGGATGTTGTCAGGCCCAGCAGCTTTACTCATATTCACTTTCAGCAGGACTTTCCTCACATCCACTGTGGATACTGACAGTGGCCGGTCCTCTGGAGGCGGAGTAGACTTTACAGCTGACTCTCTGTTGAGGAGGTCAAAGCGAGGTCAAAGCTCGTCTGGTAACGTGGCCTCACACATGATGGGAGCGCTCCTGCTTTTGTAGCCTGTCACACTTTTGACCGCCTGCCACAAGTCTTTGCTGTTGTTGGTGTTGAGGTCTCTCTCCAGTCTCTGCTGGCGCCTTCGCTTTGCCTCCTTGATGCCAGCTTTCAGTTTTGCTCTGGCAGTGTTGTAGGCTTCTTTGTCACCTGACTTTTGTCACCTACTTATATGAAGCCAAGCATCACCACTCAACCTTAAAAATCTTCTGATACAAAGTTGACACTTACCTGATTATTAAAATTAGACAGTCCAAATAACGTGTAACCAAGCAATGCAAAATTAGCATTATCATTCAATACTATCTATTTTTGTCCACTCTTTCCATTTTTTCCCCTTTTGCTGCCTTTCAAACTGACACAACTTACTGCATGACAAAAGTGAACAGTAAAAATCGAAGTAATTCAAAAGTCTTTACTTTAAACTATACATTGCAATGCACTTCCCCTTAAATTTTTCATTTGGTTCCCTTCTCATGTTCATCTCCAGGTGATCATCATTGTCTTCCTAACCGGCTCACTCTCCCTTGTCACTGTTGTGGGTAACATCCTGGTCTTGGTGTCATTCAGGATCAACAAGGCACTGAAGACTGTAAACAACTACTATCTACTTAGTCTGGCATTTGCGGACCTGACCATTGGCACACTATCGATGAACCTGTACACCACCTACATTATCATGGATCAGTGGGCTCTGGGGCCAGTGGTGTGTGACTTGTGGTTAGCCATAGACTACGTGGCTAGTAATGCTTCAGTCATGAACCTGTTGGTCATCAGCTTTGACAGGTACATAAGGAGTCATTTCAATTACTTTGATGTTTGTTCCTCAGCTTATATTAGCTTAGCTGATGAAGCCCCTTTTCAGCGTCAGTTCATATCCAGCTGTGCTGTTTTGGTGTTCTGCAGTCACATGTGTATGCAAGGCCAAACAGGCCAAACACACAAAACAAACAGCTTTGTCAGTACATTTGTAATGCACAAACATGTTGACAGTATGCAATTTGGGATATCCATTTCACACAATTTTGAGCTATTTGACCACTTTGAATCATTCTATGACGACTTGCTGTGAGCAACAGTTATGTACATAGGTCTCTGAATATGTCCTTGAAAAATCCTGGAAAGAGTGGGAACCATGATTTATAATGTGTAATAGGGGAAAGTTAAGAAATTTAGAAATTCTGAATTAGAAAAATATTAATTGGACTAATGCACAGAAAAACAAGAATAAGTATGCCAGAGAACAACAAACCAAACAATGGCACACAGAAACACTCCTCTGTCCTTGAGGTTTCTCTTTGCTGAAAAAGAAATTGCAGTTCTTCATGAAGTCAGTTTTTTTCATACAGTTGTCCTGTCTCATCCCACCATTGTTTGTTGTAGATACTTCTCTGTGACCAGACCATTGACATACCGGGCCAAGCGGACCACTAAGCGAGCCATGACTATGATCAGCTTAGCCTGGACCATCTCCTTCATTCTTTGGGCCCCAGCAATCCTTTTCTGGCAGTACATTGTGGGTGAGCGCACAGTCCAGCCTAATGAGTGCTACATCCAGTTCCTGTCTGAGCCCATCATCACATTCTGCACTGCTATTGCTGCATTCTATCTGCCAGTAACCATTATGACAATCCTTTACTGGAAGATTTACCAGGAGACAGAAAACCGGGCTAAAGATTTAGCAGGCCTCCGTGGATCTGGGTCTAGCAACAGTCCAAACCAGGGTCAGAATCAGGGGAATGCTGCTGGAGGTCAGACAAGCAGTCAGGGGGAGTCTTCAGCCATGCTTCCACAGATGGGGAGCTCTCAGAGCTGCAGCAGCTATGAACTGAATCAGTTGGCTTCAGGGAAGAGCAAAGCCAGCATTGGAGGAAGAACTGGAGGCAGGGGGAGGTGGAGTTGGTTCCTCCTCCAGTTTCCGTCATTACTGCCAGGCTGCCATTTATTCAAGAGGTCAGTTACTACAACAACCATGGTGAATCAGGCAGAGCATAAGAGCAGCAACAGCTTGAACAATAATGAAGCCAACAAATCAGATTCAGAGGGGGAAGCTGAAGGGGCAGAATCAACCAAGGTAATCTACTCGATTGTTGTGAATCTTCCTGGGGTGAAAAATCAGTTGTCAAGAGATGGCGCCCAGCTGACATCATCCAAGGGCCATGATGGTATGGAGGAGGACCCATCCAGGCCTTTTACAGGTTGGACTTAAAGGAATACTTCACCCATAATGCATATTTTTTGTATCAAGTGCTTACCATATGGTGCCTTCATCCTCCAATGAAGAAAGCTTTACTCAGAAGCCTTCATGGTCAATTTGTGTTAAAAAAAAAAAAAAAAAAAAAAAAAAATACTAGCCATCTCTGATCTAACAGGAAAAAAAATGCACCTGTAATTTTTGGATTTTACAATAACAAAACACTATGAAAAATTCTGTTTGAAATCATCATGCTGTATCATGCTGTATAATCCAAGTCTCTGGTATTTCTGGTACACTCAATACTCCTCGAACACATGTATTCACTCAAATATTGCTTCGAAGACCCCTGCTGCAAAATTCTTTCATGCATGGTCATGAAGCGCAAGTGCACAAGTGTATCTATCCAAGTGGCTTGTCCAGTGAAACCCTCAAGATTTTGCACGCTTGTGCACCTCACAGCTTTTTAAACAGAACATTTGATAGCGTTTTGCTGTTTTAAAATAAAAAAAATTACGATCCCAATTTTTTTCCATTAGATAAGAGATGGCTTGCAGTTTTTGGAAATTGACTGTACCACGAAGGCTTGCTAGTAAAGCTTTCCTTCATTGGAGGTTGAAGCCAGAACATGGAGAGTATTTGATACAAAAATTATGCCTCATGAGTAAAGTATTCATTTAATGATAGTGCATATTTCCGCTAAAATGTAATTTATACGATAATACAAAGATATTTATCTATGTCTGTCTGTGTAGATATGAAGAATTCTGGAAAGGTGAAGGGCAACAAACACAAAGGGTCCTCATCATTCAACAAAGTGCAAAAGGGGTCCACATCAAATCCCACGGCCCCTTTGGCTGGTGACCAATCCACTGCAGCCATTACCATCAAAGACGCAGCAATGGCCAAGCGCTTCGCCTCTAAGGCCAAGACACAGATCAACAAGCAGAAGAACGAAAAGAAGGTTAATGAGAAGAAAGCAGCGCAGACACTCAGTGCCATCTTGTTTGCCTTCATCATTACATGGACACCATATAACATTATGGTTTTAGTCAATACTTTCTGTGAGGACTGTATCCCTGAAACACTGTGGGCATTGGGCTACTGGCTGTGTTATGTTAACAGCACAGTCAACCCCATGTGTTATGCACTATGTAACAAGACCTTCCGAACAACATTCAGGGATATTTTGATGTGCCAGTGGGATAAAAAGAAGAAGAACAAGCCTCAGTTTCAGCAGAGGCAGGCTGTAGCTTTCCACAAAAAAGAGACATTGTAGAGCATAGTGTCATATTAAAGGCTGGATCAGTTTTTTAGGATGAATTTCCTGATCCAGACTCAACAGAGCTGGGGCACAGCATACAGTTCTCCTCATTCCCATTTGGGAACTGATCAGAGTGCGTGACTGTTAGTGTTAGTGCAAGGGTGGCAAGTTTCCGGTAAATTTTCGGTAGATTTTTGCTGTCACTTTTTTCCCCAATTTTTCTGAAAATTCCTGGAAAAATTCAGCTTGGGAATTTTTGTTTTTTTTTTCTTGTCATCAATTTGAATGAGGTTTTAAAAAAGTTTCCATGGAAATTTGAGCTTGGGAATTTTGGAAATTTTCGTTTTTGTTGTTGTTAACTTAAGTTGAATGGGGCAAAAATAAACAATCAGTAAAATGAATGTCAACATCAATATCACCATTTTGGAAATGAAAACCCTAATCTCCTGAACTCAGGACTCACCTCTAACCAAAAGGCCACAATGCCAGCATACTGTAAATAAAACTAAATAAAAATATATAAAACTTAAATATAAAACTATAACTATAATATAATAAAACTATAATAAAACTTAAATATAAAACTTAAATATAAACAGTCAACTTTGCATTTTGGTGGAAATAAATATGTTGCATGATTCAATGCAAATTCAACTGTGCACCATGATTCACATATGCAAATAATTTCGAGCACATTTGATCATCATCAATCGGTAGCCTATACTCCACTAGGCTACAGCACTTCCACTGAGACGATCATTGCATCAGCATCACGATTCAATTTCCTGCATTTCTATGTATTTTAATGGGTAGTTTGAACCACTTCATATGCACACCTTAACAATAGTACTGCACACAGTCCTATGCCTGAATTAATAGCCTACACCTCTTACTAATGCTGTATAACTGCTGGTTGTTACATTAATATCCTACAACAGAACAGACATAGGATTATTATAAAGGGAAAATTGGTTGCACACGGGTGATACCATTAATATTTTAATTTAGGATATTTACATAAAATGCCCGATGATTCAGGTTAATTTCATTTGAACAACAGATTTCCCGAGCATTTATATGGGCTACGCAAACTTCAATCCACATGATAAAAATTAATCCACGGACCACCAAAGTAATGTTTAACTGTTTAATTAAATCAACTTAAAATTTCTCTGGCACGGTTGGAGGAGGTGTGCTCCAGTATGGTATGGGCGCTCATGCACGAGCACATGCACTGTCACTCACGCAGCGCGTGAACGTGGATACGACGTAAATCACGCCGTCCTCCTGCTTCCGCAAAATTGTTTAATGCGCGCAGCGTGATTAACTGTGAATCGCAGCATTGCACAATCAATAATCAACTGATAATAATAATCAACCAGATCTGGCAGACATGACCGGATGGCCACACACACCGTGCGGTGCTGGCCGGCACCAAGCAGGCACCGCTCCCCCAAAATTTCACAATGTTTACAGCCAGGGGAGCTCATGTCACCACCAGGGGAGCTGTGCACCCCTTTGCTCCCCCTTGTTTCACACACTGGTTATGCCAATATTCACGACAGTTTGACTCAGCTAGGGAAAATTCCTGAAAATTCCCTGGAAATTCATTATAATGTAACATGTTTGCATGCATATCTGCTTATAACAAACCAAAATGCTTATTATGTATACATATATATGACCGGGTGAATGCAGTGAATATAAATTCCCGACTAGTGACTGTCAAGAAAAAGATGGTGATATAAATTGGATCAGCCCAAATCTAACTAGATTCAGATGGGATTTAGCCTAAAAGGATGTTGTATTCAGGGGATCAAGATAACCCATTTATCAAGTTGGGCATAGAAGCATGGCCTAACAAAGTTATGTAATCAGGTTCACATAATGCATTTCAGCGTATCATATCAAGTTTTTTTGAAATGGTGATTTTTCCAGAACCTATCTGACCTCAGCTGAAAGGCACAACAGCGCCCCCAGAATCTAAATCCCCCACACCCCCCCCAAGTAAAGTATTGCAACTGTAAATGAGGAAGGCTTAAAAACCAAAACAACATTTTTGCACAGATTGCCTGAAACACAGGGGCGCTCTGAATGAAAATCACAGAGTGTGCCTTTAAGTGCACTGGACTGTTATGTTTTTACACGTATTGTGCTGGATTTATATGGGCATACACTGTATATAATATTGCATGGTGAAAATGACCTAGAGATGACTTCAGTCAAGATTTAGTCTGGGCCATGTGAGTTCAAGTTAGGTTTGTATTATTTTGCACTGATATTGACTGTCATTAGGACAGATCAAAAAAGCCTACACTCCTATCCTTGGAATTGTATAATTGTTCACTTAGGAAAGATCAAATTGAAAGAGAAAGATAAGTTTTTCTGTGAATGAACAGTAGTTTGGCTGTTAGACTGCAAAAAACATGCATTAAGAGACAAATGATGTAGGAATACTTAGAGGACTGTAGGACTGGATCCCCGAGTCTAGATGCTGGTGGTGAAGTGACAGCAGACTGCTGATTCTTTGTGGTTGAGCGCTGTCTGCAAAGACAGTGACAGAAATCAGCTGAGATATTTAAAGTTCAGCCTCATCCAGTCGATTATTTAGCTTAACATACACTGAATGCTGATTGGGTGACTGTGGTGATGCTGCAGTTTGTGAATGAGAAAGGCAATGCTTTAAAGGACCATACCAGTGATTTTGAATGTTTGGCCCATTTACTACAATTTCCCCACATTTTACATTACAACAAACCATTTTGCAAATCATGTGGGGGCACTTAAGATTTCACAATATATAAACAAAATTCCTCAACTTTCAAATTAGAATTTTTGGTTGAAACATCCACTTTAGAATGTTCTGCTTCTGTCATCCCAATTATAAACCACAGAACTTATAATTGGTTGTATAAAGCAAACATTTCCATGGGGACTATTTTCCAGTGGAGAGACAGTTTCACTCCACCCAATTTCAGGTGATCAAAACAGTGTTGCTGCTTTTAGGAAATCTAATGTGGATGATTGTTACAGAGTACTGATGTGAAGAAAGTCTGAAGTCTCTTAAAGTTCATTTTCACATCTTAGCGGAATGAATGGAAACCAATGACGGGATGAAAAGGAAATGATATCAGAGTTCTAAAAGATGACTGCTTGCTTTGGGAAAAGACTACTAGAAATGGGAATTGTATATACATGTTATAGATATTGCACTAAACATGCAAATCACAGATATGGTCCTTAATCAGTGTGGGAAAGCTTAAATGATGGTGGAGCATCGGAATTTATAAGAGGGAAAGCAGTGCATCAATGATATGTCTTTGAAAGTTCCACATATATGCATGAGTTGATTGTGTCAGTTGTTTTTCTCTATTAAGGTTTAATGTTATATTTAAAATGCTGAGAAGAGCGAGATTTGTCTTTTCAGTGATAAACCTCAGCTCAGCATAGTTCTTTCTTGTGTGAAAATAGTAGCTCCATCATTGGATGAAACATAAAATGACAGCTTTGTCCCAATAGCTACTCTCGCAGTCATTGTACACAGCCAGTTGATGTATTTCCAGGAACTGGTGTAAGTGTGTAAGTTAATGTTAAGACTTCAAGTGTTCCAAGGTTAGTCAACATATATCAGGACACTAAAGAAAGATGTTTCCAGTTGCACTGGTGTTTTATGTCCCAAGCCTAACAAGGATATATTTCATAAACAAATATGTGAATTAAAAGCCCACCTAGTGATTTAAACATTACGTAGAACAACTGTGGCGGCCAAAATAATAAATAAATGAATAAATAAAGGCATAAATAAATACAAAAAAATAATTCTATCATAATTGGCAAATTTAGTAGAAATTACACTGACCTTATATAATTTTTATTTATATTTTGCATGTCATGTTAGCTGCCATTCCTTGTGCAAACAAACTCCTTACACCATAAACCACTGTGAAGTCTTATCAGGGTAAGCTTTCAATAAGTTTGGATTAAGTACACAGACACATAGGCTTTTTCAGAAATGAGACGGTCTTATACATTTATTGGGCTTGTGAACACATACTCAAAACTGTAAGTGTTGGTACTGGGGCAAAGCCTATATCCCAATACTTTTTGTTGAGTTTACTCTGTGTCAAGGCCTACAGCTTCCTTGATATGCTGAATGTGAGTCTGGTCTAATACATCAGGCATCATGACACCAAAAAATGGTTCATTAGAGAAACAGATGTCTCTGCCAGCTCTAGAACTTATGCCTGAGCCGTAAAAAGACTCAGAAAGAGCTATTTGAGCAACAGCACAATAATTTCAAAGTCATTTGTACAAATGACTATGAGAGTTTTAACAAATGAGTTCCTTCTGTCATGAGAGAGGTGCCAGAGGTGAAATCAGCCTTGATTTCAGACATAGAAAATCTTAAGCACACCAGATATGCTACGGAGGAAAAGCCGATGCAGATGGAGAATGATTTGGTGGGGTCAAGAGGTGTGCTAGATATAATCTTTAGCAAAACTGTCTATCTGAAAACCAGGCACGCAGAAGCATAGACAGAATTCCAAAGGCAAAAGGAGACCTGGGATATGTCTGAAAAGAAGGTAAAACTCAAATCTAATTCCTGCCATTGAACTTGAGAGAGCCCACAAGATAGGTAAGAGGGAGCAAGGAAGATTCAGGACAGCTGTGAAAGTTGTGCGACTCAAGGACAAACAAGCTAATCTGTCAAAGGCTAGGAAACCTAAAGGATCTGGATTTTCATCAATGAGGATCTGGCAAAGAGGCAAAGAAGGGACCTGCTTCCTGAGCTGCTAGCTGCCTTGGAGAAGAGACAAGCAGCCAGCTTACGGTTTGACAACCTTGCCATGAAGGTGAGAAAATGATTGCCATGACTTGTTATCATCTGTATGATTTGAGCTGTTTCATTGCTGTTGTCTAAGCATGGCATGGTCTAAATTAAATCTCTCAAAAACAGTTTGGTAAGTTGTCATGTGAATATTTGTAGTCTTTGGAACAAGTTTCCAGAAATTAACAGTAATGTGTAATATTGTAACATTCATGTATTCACTTCTGAGACACATTTGGATGCTAACATCTCAGATTGTGGGATTCTGAAGTTTTTATTTGTTGAGGAAGGGTGGGGATACATCTGGAAGGGGCACAGCAATTTACATTAGAAGCGGTTACCAGCTATTTTGAGGACTGACCTGAGCACAACAAAGAGAAGCCTCTGTGGATTCAACGGTATCTGCCACATTTGAAATCAATTTAATTTGTTATCGTTATTAACCACCAGGGATGGGAACTGATTAGATTTTATTGATGCTAATGCCATTGATTTTGCTTAGTGGTCCAATGCTTTATCAGTTCCCTTATTTATTGAATTTTATCCATTTTCTGTGTGGGGAAAAAAAAAAAACAGTAGGCCAACACAGGGTTTCAGCATCAACACAGCTGTTTATTATCTCTGAGTCTGAACACAGTGTCAAAACAGAGTAGAAAAAAGGCATGTGACTCAAGTGTGCAAAAGCTCCACTGTTTAGCCACTGTTTAATTTGGAACTGATTCTCAACAAGGACCGGTTCTTAATTTCCAGAGGGAGAGGGGGTTGTTAGCAGATCACCCCCAAATTCTGTCAGTGACCCAGTGCTGCCCTCTAATGTCTGTGTTGCCCTCTAGAAACAGGAGGACACCCACACTACACAGCACACCCTGACTCTGAGCCCAAACAGAACACTTTTACCGGCCAGTGCCTTCAGTGTAAGTTATTAAAATAAATCACAATACTCCTTTTCTTAAAAGGATATAAAACTGACTAATGAAATAAACAATTCTTCAGAAAAGTAGGAATGTATGCCTAGTAACAATTATACTCCATTGAGTGAGTGTGTGCTTGGGCAGGTGTGAAAAGTTAAATCAAAGTTAAATCACACATCTGCATGAACACATTACGCAAAACAATAAACAACGTTATTTATCATTAGATTGTTGTCATGTTTATTGGTCACAGCCTGCTCATTTACCACATGCATTAATTGTACACTCAAATCTGATGAAATTATTATTTAATGTATTCTTACTGATGAGTCTCTGCTCCTTCAAGAAAGCAGTTTTTGTTGTGTAGGGTCTTCATCCATACAACTACTGTGCAACTACTGTTCTTGCAGCCAAGTTGGGCTGCATCTGATTCTCAACCAGCTCAGTCCAGGACTGTTCAAAATTGGATGGTATTTCTTTAATATTGTCCCATTCCTTGTGTGTCACTAGATAATGTCATATTTGAAAATATCTTAACAGCTCATTGGAAGCAATATCATATTGAGCAGAGTTGCAGTCAGGCTAAGCTACCCTTTTCTTTGTGAGAATAGAGAACTTTAAGTCTCACTCGCCTTTTATTTTGCTACATGAATTTGGAGAAAAGTCTGTTCACGAATTTGAACAGATAATTGGAACAGCAATAGGAAGTGAGCAAAAGCAAAAAGCAACCATGGCAGTACATTCATACTAACAGTTTCAACACTGCCAAGTAAAGACACAGGTAGCATCTCCCATCTTTCCAAATCTTTTTTGACCTGAGAAATGAGTTTATCAGTTCAATTTTATTGTATTTGTATAGCATCAAATCATTAGTTAAATCATAAGTTATCTCAAGGTGCTTTGCGGAAAACACAGCAGACACTGGCCAAATCCAAGGATCAAAATCTCCCAAGAGCAAGCACAGGGTGACAGTGGTGAGGAAAAAAGCCTGTTAACAGGGTGAGAGAGAGGGAGAGGGAGAGAGGAGGAAAAACAATTAAACACACACACACACACACACACACACACACACACACACACACACACACACAAATACTGACAGCAACAACAATAATAACAGCCACGGGGCCGCCCCTCCCTACCCGCAGAACACGCAGCTGTGTAGGGCCTCACGATCCATGGGGGGCCTCATACGGTACGCGCGCCATGCCCGCGAGGCTAGAGCACCAAGTCAACCCAAGCCAGGAGGAGAGAAAAAAAGAGACCTGTAATATGATACCCCACCGCACGCGTCGCTGCAATGATTGACAGCAATCAGCATCTGACCAATCAGTGGTCAGATGCACCGACACTGCTGCAGGTAAGGAGAGAGATGGGCCCAATCCCAATGTCCACCCTCACACACTCGCTGACTTTGAGGCGCGCTCCCGCTCAGTCCGTGAGGGCTGTCCCATTGACAAATCATGAAGTGCGTGAGGGATCTCTCGCGGACTTTTTGAGCCCTTAATGCACCCTTTCCGTAAGTGGGCATCTCTGCAGACTTAGCGTAAGGGAATTACCCATAGTTCATTGCATTGTGACATATGACATGATTCCCCTGGGGAAACCAGCTGGCGGCCGCGATAAAAGCGAAGTGAAAGGAGCAAATTTGTAAACAATCCAATCCAATCCACTTTATTTATAAAGCACAATTTTAACAAACACAAGGTTTTCCAAAGTGCTGCACAAGATAACACACCACAGGATAACACAATAGAAGCAGAATAAAAAGGTAAAATACACAATAGGATAACACGATAAAATAAGATAAGATCAAATAAAATAAGATAAAATAATAATAAGACGAAGAAAAGATAATATAAAATACTAAAATAAAAAAATAATAATACAATTATAATTTAAATAGAATAAAATATGTAAAACGCACTGCCCGCACAGCATCAAAAGAAAAAAAACATGGAGGGTGCAATCAGCAGTGACGCTGCAAAAAAGAAAAAGTTCTCATGTGAGTATAATATTTTATATAAGATGGCCTTCAGAAACTAAGGAAATAAGCAGATAGGCAATGCATAGGCTATTTGTTTTTTATCTCTTGGCAAACTCATCAATGCCTTTTGTGGGAGTAGATCATTTTTTAATGCTGTTTTCACAACTCCTCAAAAATACCAAGCAAAAAACGTAAAATAAAAAGTCCCAAAGCTGCGATTGTGAGAAACATAATGCATCGCTGTTGACAACCAAACAAAGGGCTGTCCCATTCCCTTTTTACTACTTCAGCCCCTTGCAGCCTCACACACTCAGTCACTTTCCAGGTGCAGCTACTTAAGTCAGTGAGGGCTCAGGGCTCAGGGCTTAGGGAGGAGATTGAGATTCAGCCATGGCTTCTAAGAGGCACTTTGAATCTGGAGCAACTAAGAAGAAAAAAAAATCAAAATAAGAGGAAGCTCGTGCTTCACTTGAAGGTGGGTATGTTGTTGAAATAAATTTAAAACTTTGTGGCACTGCATAAACACCTTAGCTGCTCCTCATAATGAGATAGAAGAGAGACTGCTGTAAGTCTCTGTCTAAAATGTGGCCTGGAGATGACATTTTCCAGCCCTCTTACCATTTCTTGAATGTCTTGTTAATGCATTTGTCTGCATATGCATTCACCTCTGTGAAAAAGGAGTGGTAAATTGACCAGTTTGTGGTCGTATATTAGCTTAAGTTTATAGCCTAACAATCTATGCATCAATAAAGAAGATCAATTTACGGCTAATTGAATTTAATTTATTTAATTCGTAACAGTCATGACTTTTGAGAAGACTTTACAGAGAAATATTGATATAAATGGGTGTAATTGATACATTTGTTGACTAAGGGAATAAAATAAAATGCCTCCAAATAAAATGCCACTTAGGGCCCCAGTTTGGCCAGGGGCGGCCCTGAACATCCATTATAATAATAATGACAGTAATAGTAATAGTAACAACAACAACAATAATAACAACAACAACAGTAATAATAGGACTGAGGGCTGAACTACGAAGGAGGCTCAACATAGCCAGGCTTTGTGTTCACTATCAGGCTCAACAAAACCTAAAGCTCCAGTCAAAGTTAAGTGGTATCACGACGGTAGTTATCATCAAGGTTTGTGAAGTCCGGCTGTCAGCTTTGTGCTCGGTGCGCATTCACATAAAAGGGGGCGTTTTGGCCTCATATGATTCTACTTCCACGAAAAATGGACCGTTCACGGGCTGCATATTTCACGCAAGAGGAGCAGCTTGTCCTCATGGAAAGCTATGAAAATTTAAAAAAATATACTAACGCTAAGAGCAACACTGTGGCCGCAAATAAGGCGAGAGAGGAGTGCTGGCGATTAATTTCAAAGGAAGCACAAAGGTTGGGGATTCTGTCACTGTTATAGCCATTTTAAATAATTGCTGCAATATTCGTTCAGTATTATGAATTTTAGTTTAGAAATCTGTAACTTCAGTAGCTTTATGGGAGTGTTGCCTCGGAATTGGAGGTAAAGCCTGAGGTTAAGTCAGGTGACTGAAGGTGTGTGTGGGTGAGTCTAGCAGTGTCGGACGAAGCAGGCGGTTGTTACCATGATTACATGACAATTTTTGACCACTATTTACGCTGCTTAGAGCTACTTGTCAGTAGTTTCAGATAATTGTTCGTTACATTTGAAGTTTAACTAGAATTATGGAGCCATTTCTGTTGATGTTTGTTTGTTCCTTTTTTGTTATTTATTTATTTATTTTTTTCTAAATCGGAATAAGTGGCGTTTGGAGTGCGTTTGAATAACCACGGGCTGCTCCCGTCCAATCATCACCTTCGGATGCCGTGACAGTCACCGTTATAATATAGGCTAAGGGGTTTCCTTTAAAAAGTAGGCTGCTATATCAAAGTCTGTGATACAACGGAATATTTATAACAAACGTGAAGTCTGTGCACCACTAATAGTAGGCTATAGCCTACCTGCATTGTGCATATGTGCCACCAATCACCGGACAAAAATTACTTTGTGATTTCATCTGGGTGAGATAGCGCCGCTTTTATAGCCGGGGTTAAATTTAAGCATAAGTTACCATGGTGACCTAGCCGGGTTAAAAGAGAGCCACCTTCGTGATACAGGAAAGCCTGGCTTTAGACTCAACATACCTCGCAAACCCACTAAACATGCTTCGTAGTAGCCTACACCCCTCTGATCACAGTAGGGCTGAATAGCCTAATAATAATAGCAGGATTAATACTGAAGGACTAATAATAACTACAATAGTAAGTGCAGAAAGGGGAGCTGAGGATCATGCAGGCACTATAGGAGGCAAGGATTACTTTTTTTGTCACTTTCTTCTGCATGTAATCTCATGAGTGCTGGATTTTACTAGCGTCTGTTTATGTCTGTTGTTCACTTTTCTGAACTATGTCAGATACACATAACATTTGTTACATTTAGAACGTATGCTAAATATTTATGTATGGATACATACATGTGGGCTGCTGACTGATCTTCAGAGACTGTCAATTATGCCACAGGAAGCGACAGCCTGTGGTAGAACGAGTAAGTGCAGTATATGCAGAACAGTATAGACAATGTTAGACCACCACCTGGCGGTAACTTCACAGTACCACAGTACACTACCTGACAGATCCGTTACAGCTGGTTCACTCTGGGCTGTGCGCGTTTTAGAGTCCCCATGAAATGACCTCATGACCGGTGTATGCTCCATCCTTGGTTGTAGTGCACGCTGAGATGTAGCTCAGGCAAACTTTTAACGTTAGACATATTAAGGTGCAAGCCCAAATACGCCACTACACTTGAGAAACGAGCCCAAAAAACGCAATTTGCTTCCAAAACCGCTAGTCCTCAATCGGTTCTAGCAAGCGGACTTGGCCACAGTGTTAGGAGTCTGGGATCCACCCACTGAGCTCCCTACACGAGCCCAGCACGTGCAGGTCATCAGCGGCTGATTGACAGGAGCAGAGATGGCTGATTATCTTCCCTTACCGTGTGAGTATCAGCGAGCCTCGGTTTCAATGATACGGATCACAAACTTGAAAATCTACCCAGTTTCCAGATTTAATCTACTGACTCCATACCACCAGCTTTCATAAACTAAATATAAATGTCCTATTTGAGAATGACTTTCGTCACCACAGGCCTCATGCAACAACCCCTCTTCCGAGGCAAAACCGGTCATCCTTACATGGCACGTAGCGGGTGATTTCAAGAGAAGCCGCAGCATTCAGCAAAATTCTCCTGAGCAGAACTTCATTTCAGGACGACAGAAAAAAATGACGTCCTTTCATATGCATGTGTACAATTAGCCTGACTCTCTAAACCGAGAGAAAGTGTGTTCTCCAGGAATGACGCAGGATGAAGCAGCCCAGCTGGCATTTTAACATTTATTCAACACTGAATCAACATCATAACTCATGGGTGAATCAATGTTGAATTTGGTTTTGATTTTGCAAACCGAATCAACGTTGATATTGTGATGTTGTTTCAACATGAGTGAACTCATGTTGAAGGCCCAACAGCCCAGCAAGCAATAGACGTCATGTAAACGCCTCGGCTAGATGTAGCCTTAATTTAGCCCGGCTAAGTGTAACCTACATTTAGCCGACATAATTTTGAAATTGGTCAAACATAGTTTTTGCCAACGCAACTTGCAAAATGTACAGTATTCAATCAGGTAAGCAAAGTCAACAGTGATTGCAACAGTGTTTAGTTTAATTTTTTGACATGTTCTATACATAGCCCCAATTTAGCTCACAATTAGACTGGATATTTGTAGCCGACTTCTAGATAGTACTGTTTCGTTGTAGTTTAAACTGCTGTATACTACGTATACTACTGCATAGTGAAAATTTTCACTATGCAGTTTTTGAGATTGATAATATCCCATCATGTCTGCAGTGTCAACAATACATAAAAGTGGTCAGTACCATTTATTTCATATGGTTTATGTGTAGCCACGATTTAGCCTTGAATTTGACTGGCTACGTGTAGCCTGTTCTTAGCCCATCTGGCGAAATCGAGGCAAGCAGTTGTGATTTCAACGGCCCTGATAGACCGGCTATGTGTATCCCACTTCCAGCCAAAGCACTGTTAAAATTGGTTACATGTAACGTTAGCTTTGGCCACAGGACCCTTCTCGATATGGATGCCATAATTTCATGTCAGCAACTATGAAAACAAATTTCCATGAAGTGGTCTACTTTTAGCCACGATTTAGCTCTGAATTTAACATAGCAAATCCCATTTTGCGAATTAATATTAACTTATTAATTGATATTTTTGCTGTCACACATATTAATACACACCATTCTCAGTATTTTACTTTTTCAGTTTAAAAGTAACATAATGAAATTACGATTCTCAACCGCTAGAGGGTAGTTGAACTGCGTCAGAGACAGGACGACTGACATCGCGAGACACCGCGATAATAGGCTGGAAGTGTCGGTTGACCAAGGAGAGCCATTTTGTGAGCAGCCCACGCCACGCCACGCCGCTGCGACGTTATTGCGAGTAAGTGTGTCTTTGTCTCGTCATGTGTTCATTATTTATGTACATTATTTGATATATATGCAGGAACCGTGCTTATATATCGGGAATGTTCGCAGTTTAGACTAAGCCAGTGTACCTTACCTTAACAACACGTGGCTTTTTTTCCTTTCCTTTCCTTTTTTTTTTTTTTTTTTTTTTTAAACCTAATTTATCTAACAGTTAGAAGCTCATGTGCTGGCAATATTCACGCCCATTTCGCATAAGCAGATGATGGTCATTCAAGTTGCATATGTTTCCGTATTTCCCAAAGTAACTGCAGTGCCCGTTCTTGGCTGAACGGTTACCTCCGCCCTAGGTTCTCGACAACCACTCATCCCGAAAACGGCACGGGCGACTCTGCACAAAATTTTACACAATTAAGGGAATTGGTTGGTCTTTTAAATTTATACACTCTCAAAAATGCCGCCTTTATCTGGGAAGCCGTGTTTGGCCAGTAATATCCGCGAAACTATTGTTTCTAGCTTCAGTAAACATTGAACGATGGAAGAGGAAGATGTTCTCAGTAAGGTATGATTGAACTGTTAAGTTTTTATTGCGTGCCTACTTTTTCTGCGGCCCTAGATTTGGGGAGGGAAAAAAAAACGAAATTCCTCAAAGAGAGTTTGTGTGTTTGCATGTGCATTAGTATCCTGGTTTTGAGCCTTATCCATTTTTTTAAATTAAGTATACGTTGTTTACATGGATAATAATAATAATTTTGAAATGTACCTTTGTCCACAATTAATAACTTCCTTAATATGTATCTTGTTTTAGGGTTTTAACCAATGACCTGATGGCAAAATTTAACATGAAGGGTGGTGGGCCAATCGAGAAGCTGCCTTTTGAGAAGACCAGGCTATTCAGTCATGAAATAAGAAATAAGTAGGGTGGCTTCCCATTGTTTTGTTTTTTGTTGTTGTTGCTGTTGTTATTTTTAAGGTATCTTTAGGTTTTTAATTTTTTAAATTTTTAATTATTGTAAATCTTGTTCTTGTTTTCCTGTTAAATATTGTATTATTTCATTATATATTTTTTGTATTGTTTTAAAATGATCCTAATTTGAAGTGTTATATAATTTATATCTTCTATCATTGTTTTTGTTTAGTGTTTTACAAGTTCTAATAATAAATTCTTTACATTTAATCTGTCTGGATGGTTTTCCTTGTATTTGAATAAATAGAATCCTCAATCCATTATTTTTCAGTCTGTTAGATGTATATAGTAGTTGTTCAGTAGCTGTGTCTTAACTGATGGCTAAGCTGCATTTGGGCGACGGTTAGACGTCTACTAAATTTTAACTGACAGCCCAAATTTTGCCGTGTTTTAGCCTAGATGTTATTTTGGCCTCTATTAGACGTATATATGTAGTCGTTCATTTGACGTCTAATTGATGACTAGGCTATACTTGGGCAATGGCTAGACGTCTACTAAATTTTCACTGACAGCCCAAATTTTGCCGTGTTTTAGCCCAGACGTCAGGTCTACGTATAGACGTCTATTAGACGTCTTTTAAACTAAAAAATGCTTGCTGGGAGTGAATTAATATAGAAAATTCCCCGCGGAAATTTTGAGAGTGCCTCGGGGCGTTGCCAGGGGGTGCGCGTCTGAATCACTAAGAAGTAAGAAGGAGAAACTCTGAACGTGCTTGCCACCCTTGCGACCGCGTGGTAACCCACCAGCCCTATGCTGTTTGTAGGTTGTGTAGTGTTGTTGCTTTTGTTCAGGTGGGGAGTTGAACCCTGGTCTCCTGCAGGCAGAAAGCTTATCTGCTGGACTACTGCTGCTTGTGTGAGCGGAGCCAGAAATGAGGCTCTATAACGCTCACAGCATGAGTGACTGGTGCTTGGCAGAAAATCGCCTAAAAGTAGTGGTCAAACAACTGCTTTTTTCTCAATGACAGTAGGTCCGAGGTAAAATGAAAGGTATCATGAGAAAGGTAAGGCTTTGGGCTTTCAAACTGTGTCAAAATTATTTGCCAACTCCCCAAAATGCCCGAGATTCGGCTTAAAAAAAGTGTGTGTTTCTCCTTCTCTAGCTTGTGGGTTCCAGGTATAATGGGAGTCAATGGGGAAGAGAGCTGGCACTCCTGCCTCGTCAAGTGTCACAGTGTAAAAAGTATAAGTTGCTTTGCTTTTCTAGTTACATTTTTCAAAGCAGAAATATTTTTCCTACTACTTTCCCACTACTTTCCTCTTTCTATTCATTGCAGCCTATTAGTAAATGTTTGACAGTTTTTGGTGTATTGCAGTTGGGTCCAGTGGGGTGTTTTCCTATAATATGCAGAGTCTAGTCAAGTCCTGTGTGGCCTATTTTTAAGTGGATCTCCTCCCTTGGGCTCCTGCACTGTATCAGTAATATTCCAATATTCTTGCCAAATTTTGTGTATTTGATCCTTTATAAGATTTACGACTTCTGCCTTATGTCTATTGTCTGTATCATTTTCTATACTTCCTGCTTATGAAGTCTCATGTGATCTCGAGATTACCTCTTTCTATTCAAATACACCACATGCAGGACACAAACTCATCTGTGTCTATTTTTAATATATAAAATGTATATTTTTGAATTTTTAAATTGAAGAACATTATGAACAAAATACAAAAAATGCTAGTAAAATAAAAAGAACCATCATAATGATAATTTTAAAATAGAACACTGAAGAGGACAATAGGTTGAGTCAACATACAGATCTTGTTAAAATTTCAACGTTGATTTATTGATAGGTTGTCAACCTTTCCGCAATTATTTAGCTTTACATATTATTTCAACATTGTTTCAATGTTGAAACAACAACTGACATGTTTTAAATTATATTTCAATGTTGAACGTCGGTTGAATGCCAGCTGGGTATTATTTCAACATTGTTCCAATGTTGAAACAACAACTGACAAGTTTTAAATTATATTTCAATGTTGAACGTCGGTTGAATGCCAGCTGGTAGTGATTCCTTCTCAGTCCCTTCTTAAAACTTTTACTTAAGACTTTTACAGACATTTGGAAAAAATAGTTTTAGTTTTAATTGTCTTATAGGTTTTTACACTCCAAACAGTTTTTTAAAAACCTGATGAGTGTATGACTTTTATTGATGACTTATTATATTTTATATATTGCTGCCTCTTTGAGGCACTCTGCAGTGTTGAGCTCCACAAATGAGGAGGAGGATGATGATGACGATGATGATAATGATGATTATTATTATCATTATTATAATTCATAGGTCTAACATTATTTCATATTAACTGCCCTCCACTGAGATTCTGAATGAATGATAGGGCTAACAACTTTACACACTTATGGCACTTATTTCAAATGAACTATTAACATGCTTTACAGTGTAAATACAAAAATAACATAGGCCTATTTGCTCGAGAAAAACATGAATCTCAGGTGTGGCCCTCTCTCCAGTCCAAGCCCGGAGTGGCTAATCAGGAGGACCGGGACAATTCCCGGTGGGCTGGTCTGATGTTTGGGCCGCGAGGGCCGGTGTTCACTTTTTTTATTTTTTATTTTTTGGGGGCCGGTGTTCAGTCATGGCACTGGGTTGATCACGTATGCTGCTTACCGCTGTCCCTGGGCCACCTCCGCCTCCACTGGCAGCTCTTTTTTTTTTTTTTTTTTTTTTTTTTTTTGCAGACGCACCCTGACGTAACACGTCCGTGCACTCGGTCAGTGGTGTTTGAAAGATGGAAAATAGAAAGAGCAAGGGTGGTGCGGAGAAGGCAAGAATTAAAACGAGGAAAGCTCTGGAAACAGACGCAGCCAAATGTGCTAAAATTGGAAACTTTTTCACTAAAACGAGCTCGCCGTTTGAAACGACAAATGAGGACGATGAAACGGGTAAGGCAAGATGTTGAACTTTGCCTGCAAACCACCGTTCAAGTTAATTAATTATCAAGTCAATGAATTGTGTGGCATTGTGGCATATAACATATCGTCATAAAATTTAAATAATAGTATGATGCGACGCCACATAACTGGGAAACTTTGTCTTGTAGCCCCTCAGAGTCAGAAGCAAGATCCAGCACCAAGCACCAGGCATGAGCCCACAAGTCCAGAGTGGGCAGGAAGGATTGCTCATTGAGTGAATATTATTAGAATTAATATAATGAAGAGTATGGTGTAGACCTGCTCTATATGAAAAGTGTCCTGAGATGCTAGATGATTCAGCACTACATTAATGAAACTGACCTGAATTGGTGAGAAGGCTTTGTAAAAAGGGGAGATTTGTGGTGAGAATTATGACAATTTTTAAAATGTGATTTGGTGTCAGAAGCAGAGCCAGGAGCCAGTAGTGATGGGGGGATTGCTCCTGTCAGTATGGAAGGAACAGGTGAGCTGTTGTAACAGAGTGCGTGAACAAGCAAGCATTAGTTCCAATATAACCACTTTCTGTGCCCAAACGAAAAGGCATCAAGAGTCGGGGCGGAAAAGAGAAAAAAGAAGAAACAGCGAGATGATGCTCGCGCATCACTTGCAGGTAAGACAATGTTTTAAATAACAATTGTTAATTTTATAACATTTAGCCTTAGTATGCATGTCTATGCTCATGCCAGGTAACACTACCGTCAACAAACTTTGTAACGTTAGCTCCCACTATCCATGTTCAGACTTAAATGTTATGTTGCTAATAATTGATGCTGGGCTAGCTAGTTATTTTTAGTTGTGGATATATGGATTATTGAATGCAATAGCTGGGTTTCAGTCACGTGACTATGATGACGCGCGATTTCAGATGGAGGGCAGGAAGTAAAAATGGTGAGAACATCTATGGAGGAAACCGTTGCAGAGAGTCTGTATTGCACGGATTTAGATCCAGTTTCAAGATAAAGATACAAGCAATTAATTAACAAATATGTTGGACGTGACCCGAAGCTCATGAAGATGAGTGAGTTTTCGAGTGAACTTAAAGATTTGCCGACAATCAAGGCTGTTGATATCACAAACTATCTGGACCTTCAGACATCACACTACACCAGACAGCAGATGAAAGCCTATAAAAGTCTGGAGGCATAGAACTTTTTTTGTCAGCGGGTGGGTCCACAACCTCGGTACCAAACGGCTCCACGATGATTATCGTTTGGTCTTCGCCAGGGTGAGTGTTTGTTCTTATATTGTTTTATGTGTTAAGATGCAGTAGCGGCTATAATGTCAACAAACATGCAACACATCTTAACGACGTTAGCCTGACAGTCGTTTTAGTTTTTTGGTAACCGAGGTTGACTGTCGGAGTCTACCGACTCAACGTCACCCAACGACTACCGGTAACTTAATAATCATTACTAAGTAAATGAGCATTTAACGACAACATAGTGCTATATAAACACAGCCACAAAAACCAAGTTAGCTAGCTAACATACCTCTGACGAAGTGGTCGCTGCAGACACGGGCATTAGCAGACTCTGCTCCTCCAGACGGAGATTTAAAATCCACTTTTTACGGCGTTGTTCTGTGAGCTTTTTACATTTCTCACCTTTGTGAACGACAGTCTTTGGCACTCTATAAAACCCCTTTTCCTTTTCTCGGTTAGAACGTTTGGAGCAGCCGTAAACTACACAAAACATGGGCATTTTTTCAGACAGCAGGTCCTCAGTAATTAAGCTACTTCAGTTCCTGCCCTCCATCTGAATTTCGCGCTCTCACGATGCAGCAATGTGACGTCACATGAAAGTAAGCTATCGCAGACATGGAAAAATCTACCCGAGCCACATACTTTACAACGACGGAGCAGACAATAATCATTAATAAATACGAGGAATATAAATCAATAATCCAGGCAAAAAGCAACACAATTGCAGCTGCCAACAGCCGCAAGGAATGCTGGCAAAAAAATCACTGACGGTGTCAATGCGTAAATTAGTGGGATTATAAAATTACTTCCCCACCATGACGGCACGAGTAGATCTGACTACTGTAACATTTCTGTGTTCAATAAATGAATGTGTCTCCCACTCAGCCATACACTCCTGCAGACGAACTGGTCCTCTCTCACAGTGAGGGTCGACCCTTGCTGGAGGTCTGCCCTCAGTCTGAGTTTCGTCAGAATCGTCACTTTGATTCAAATGGTTTTGATATTTCATTTTATAAACCATCTGGCGCCTCGTGTTTATTCTGCTGGTTAAAATATTATTTCACTGTCACTTAAAGACTGTAAAACATTTGGCACCAACTCTCATGTGGACTTTTCAGGGCAGACACCCTAAATACTAAATATGAGCAAACTAATGGAAACCTGAAGGAGCCCAGAGGCTGGCGTGTATTTTATCAGACTTTTATTTAACCCTCTGAATTAAATTCCCCTCATTTATTTTCAAAAACCTTTTTTTTAAAAAATCATTACATCAGTCTATCAATTTTTGGCTGGACAGTGCAGAGTCATGAGTAAAAAAAAAAAATACAAGAAGAATTGTAAAATGTATTAATTTTATAAAATAAGAAGAAAGGGAAAATGGACAGGCCATTTTCCAAGAGAGCTGATTGGTCAGTAGGTGGGGCTTTTCTACCTGCTGAGCTCTTATCCTGAACTTAACCTGCTCCGGGGCAGGTTAGGTGTTCAGCATACGTTACCACGGCAACGGAGCCCGATAAAAAGTAAGCCACCTTTATGGTACAGAAAAGCCAGGGTTAAGCCTGAAGTTAGCTCACTAAGCCGAAATCCAGCTTAATGGTACAGGACTCTGATCTCCTGTTTTGGTCAAAGCAGCTCAGAGGGCTGTACTACGAAGGAGGCATAGCCAGGCTTTGTGTTCGCTATCAGGCTCAACAAAACCTAAAGCTCCAGTCAAAGTTAAGTGGTATCACGACGGTAGTTATCATCAAGGTTTGTTAAGTCCGGCTGTCAGCTTTGTGCTCTGTGCGCGTTCACATAAAAGGGGGCGTTTTGGCCTCATATGATTCTACTTCCGTGCAAAATGGACAGTTCACGGGCTGCATATTTCACGCAAGAGGAGCAGCTTGTCCTCATGGAAAGCTATGAAAATTAAAAAAAAAAAAAAAAAGTAAAATTAACGCTAAGAGCAACACTGTGGCCGCAAATAAGGCGAGAGAGGAGTGCTGGAGAAAATTGCTGACCGAGTGAATGCGTATGTCAACACTGACTCATTATATTCTATATATTCATTCAGTATTATGAATTTTAGTTTAGAAATCTGTAACTTCAGTAGCTTTATGGGAGTGTTGGCTAGGAATTGGAGGTAAAGCCTGAGGTTAAGTCAGGTGATTGATGGTGTGTGTGGGTGAGTCTAGCAGTGTCGGACGGAGCTGGCGGTGGTTACCATGGTTACATGACAATTTTGACCACTATTGACGCTGCGTAGAGCTACTTGTCAGTAGTTTCAGATAACTGTTCGTTACATTTGAAGTTTAACTAGAATTATGGAGCCATTTCTGTTGATGTTTGTTTGCTCCTTTTTTGTTAAATCTGTTTTTCTAAATAGGAATAAGTGGCGTTTGGAGTGCGTTTGAATCACCACGGGCTGCTCCCATCCAATCAGCACCTTCGGATGCCGTGACAGTCACCGTTATAATATAAAGGGTTTCCTTTAAAAAGTAGGCTACTATAACAAAAGCTGTGTCCCAATTCAGGGTCTGCATCCTTCGAAGTCCAGGTCCTCCGAAGTCCGGGTCCTTCGGAGGACCCAGACTTCAACCGAAGCATCCTCCCCCGTCAACTAACGGCAACAAAATGGGACGGTCTAGCCTTCGGAGTATTTCCTGGTTGCGTAACCGCCGTTACTGCCGTTTCCATGACAACAAACTCCGGAGACCGAAATATAACGTTTCTTTCTGTCAGACAAGACAGAACAGGGGTTTTGGTTTAACATATATGGCGTTGGATGTTCAAATGAGTAAAAAACGAATATTTTTAATGTGAAATCTGAACTTTTCTCCGACTGAGCAGCAGCACGCAAAGCATTTTGGGATACGGGAGGCCGAGAAGGATAGTCGCGGTGCAGCCTCCGAATCGGCTACCAACGGCTGGAAAGGAGGCCGCATTTGAAGTGCGCATTTGAAGGATCCTTCGGCTTTGGATGAATTGGGACAGGCCTTCGCGCAGTGTTGTGACGTAACTGGCCTTCAAATGCGAACTTCGAAGGATGTGGACCCTGAATTGGGACACAGCTAAAGTCTGTGATACAACGGAATGTTTCTAACAAACGTGCAGTCTGTGCCACAGACATATAAGCTGTGTCCCAATTCAGGGTCTGCATCCTTCGAAGTCCGCATTTGAAGGCCAGTTACGTCACAACACTGCGCGAAGGCCTGTCCCAATTCATCCAAAGCCGAAGGATCCTTCAAATGCGCACTTCAAATGCGGCCTCCTTTCCAGCCGTTGGTAGCCGATTCGGAGGCTGCACCGCGACTATCCTTCTCGGCCTCCCGTATCCCAAAATGCTTTGCGTGCTGCTGCTCAGTCGGAGAAAAGTTCAGATTTCACATTATAAATATTCGTTTTTTACTCATTTGAACATCCAACGCCATATATGTTAAACCAAAACCCCTGTTCTGTCTTGTCTGACAGAAAGAAATGTTATATTTCAGTCTCCGGAGTTTGTTGTCATGGAAACGGCGGTAACGGCGGTTACGCAACCAGGAAATACTCCGAAGGCTAGACCGTCCCATTTCGTTGCCGTTAGTTGACGGGGGAGGATGCTTCGGTTGAAGTCCGGGTCCTCCGAAGGACCCGGACTTCGAAGGATGCAGACCCTGAATTGGGACACAGCTACAGACTGGATGCCTCACGGTGGAATCCCAGTAGACTGACGTCCGATGGCGGCGCCATCTTGCTGCGGTCGACCCCGTGATTCACTGTGCATTATTGTATAACCAATACAAGCTTTCAGAAATAAATATCTATTCCCCTTGAATATTTTGAAGTTGTAGTGGTATAGTTGTTATCACACAAGACTTGCAAGACTGTAATGTTGATGATTATCTAAAATGTGAAAATATTGGTGATTATCTAAAATGTGAAAACTTGCATATATGGTTCTTTGTCAGAGGTCCTCATTTGATCATTTTCTTTTTGATATAATCAAATTCTCAAGGTAAATATATACACATTAATGTGATAGTCTAAATAGTGTAATATTGATGATTATCTAAAATGTGAAAAAATATGGTTCTTCATCTGAGGTTCTCATGTAGTTATTGTACCTGTGAACACTCTGCCAGACCACCAAGTTTCACACACACACATTAGTATTCAAATAGACTTAGACTTTCTTTATTGTCATTGCACACACACACACACACACACACAAAACAGCAGTGAGTTTTTTGCAACGAAATGTAGCTGCTTGGCTTTCAGATTACATCAGAGATGGAATTGTGGGGCAGTTTAAATAACTAAAATATAATCTATATAACTAGTGCGTAAAAAACAAGACCTAAATAATACTGAGTGCAATGGCTCAGTAGAAAGTCAAGCATTAACATGAGACCCAAAAAATACATTAAGCCGTCTATGCTGTGGGAATGGCTTGAGGGAATTTGTTTAAAATGCACACTGAGTACAGGGTTTTCCCATAGCTTTTTGGGGGGCTCAGGTGGTCCCTGGTAAGTAATAATGGGTAAGTTATAATGACCAAATTAAACTAAACATGTGTCTTACATGTGAAAGGTGATTCCCTGTTGTCTGGATTGTGCAGTACGTCGGTTTTTACAATCGTAGGCTGCACAATGTTGACGCATTTTCCATCGACATGCTTTATTATTGTCACCGAGTCCCACTCTGTGTTTGGGCGGTCGACCGCTTCAAGATGGCCGCCAACTCTGCCGTGAAAAAAGGGGGAGTGGCCAATCTAGCCTCTTTCTATGTCTATGGTCTGTGCACCACTAATAGTATACCTGCATTGTGCAGGTATACTATTAGCACCATGCACACCGTTTGCCCTACTGTGAGCACACACCTTCTATCCGTGGCATTCCTGACACTTGGCTCAACAAGTGAGCAAATGCAATGTATTCCCTCAGATGAAAATCTATACCGCTCATGGAGAATATCGACAGGAAATGCCAGCAGATCCGCGCGATCCCTAAATCCTCTTTGTCTCCGTAATGAGCCACGGACAGTCCTGGCTCCCAGGTCCACCGGATCATCAGTGAATGGTGACACCATCTCTGACAGAGTTAAATGGTGAGATAGCGCCGCTTTTATAGCCGGGCGGGGTTACACTTAGCTCATAACCTGGTCGGGACCAGGTTATGAGTTAAGCATAAGTTACCATGGTGATCTAGCCGGGTTACAAGAGAGCCACCTTCGTGATACAGGAAAGCCTGGCTTTAGACTCAACATACCTCGCTAACCCACTAAACCCGCTTCGTAGTACACCCCTCAGATGTACAACATTAGTATTATTATTCACTGATTCTTGAGAATTTGGATAAATCACGTCTCACTAAGAAAAATGCTATTTCTGCTGGAAATTTACAACATTTTAATGAATAAAAAGAATCAAGGGCATAATCAGGGGGTCCTTTGCACATTTGTAAGGTTCTTTTATAGGTTTATTTTTAATTTGTATTCATTTAATGATTATATGTTGGCCCATGGCCTACAAAACCAGTTGTCCTCAGATAGGAGATAATCATTTCAACTTGATTAAAACAACAAAAAGTAATAATTTCATTGAATAATATCTTTACCACATGAAAGAGTACATCATAATATGTATTAAAAACTACAAACGATGGGTTTTGAACAATATTTACTATTATTTTGTGGTTGCTCAAAATGTGTCCCAGATATTCGTCACCACCGTCAGATATATATTTAAAAAATAATAATAAAAAAACTACAAGGTCAGTTACATTCCTGAGGAGCCCTTTTCAAACCTTCAGCTCTACTGCATGCTTCAAGACCAGTCAGACTCCTGGAAGTTTTCTATTTTCTCTTAAATCTCTTCATATTTTTGGACACTGATACTGTCACAACCATAAATTGTCAACACCGTCACTTCTGTATAAAAAATATTAAATTAGATTATGGAATAAATGTATACTTTTTAAGAAGAGGTCTGATGCAGGTAGCAACAGGGTGAAAACAAGCTGGCTAATGTGAACAACTCATGCTTATCATGTGAAAGAGTAGGTTTTTGTCACCACCGTCAGACGTCACCACCGTCAGGTTTTCTGTGTGACGGTGATGACTGAAGTCTGAAAAATGCTTATAACAGTGCTTTAACCAAATGGTTAAATAAAGTTGTTAAGCAAGAAGCCATTGACTTGAGTGGTATAAATTTTGGAATTGTATGTTTTAATTAGGCGACTGTCACCACCGTCAGATTAGTGTCACCACCGTCAGAGGCAGTTATATTGGTTTTAAATGAATATGCTTACAATATGTTTCTTTGGTGCTGTTGAGTTATTAAAGTCTCTTATGTTTTTCAAATTAAAAAAAAAAAACAAAACATTATGGTGACGGTGTTGACAAAAACAAAGTAGCCTAATAACTGGAAAAACCTATTTTATGAAAAAAATGCAAAATGAGGGGGTTGCACCGGTACATTGCTGAACAGCCAAGACCTTGGCCTATAATGATATACCTTCAGATTTTGTAATTTAACGCACTTTTTTTTTTTTTTTTTCAAAATTAAAACCTGTTTTATCCAAATTCCCAAGAATCAGTGTATTGTGAGTTTTCAATCCAAAATGTACTTAAAATTTGCACTGATATTGTTCTATTATAATACTTGAAGTTGAAATCTTGTTTAGTTTTATAAAAGTATTGGATAGTGTTACATATTTTTATAATCTCCTTGTTTTCTCATTTGATACACGTTATCATGAATTTCTAAAGAAAGACTAAAATTTGCACTACATATTGCAAGGTTTGTTCTTGTTCTATTTTGCACTAAAAGTAAAAGCTGTTTTACATGGGAATTCATTGTACCCTGCTTAGTTTTTTTAGGTATTGCATGGATAACATTAACTCAGGGTTTATTTACACACACACACCCATTCAATACAAAGGGTAAATCCAAAATAGTGATCTTATTGTCAAAGCAGAGGGATGTGGCGCCGCGCCACCCTGTGGAATATTTACAAATGTCCACACAGACCATTGCCAAATGAAATTATCATGATTTCAGGATAATTCAAACTCAGATATCCCACCAATAGAATATATATGGGATGTCTAAGTTTGAATGATTCTGATCGAAATATTAACCCACACCTTCTTAGCATCCAGTACAGTCTGATACCACCCTGTTAGTCTCATGTGTAATGTTTAGGTCTTAATGGGTTAAAAATAAATAAATATAAAAATGAGCCAGTCTTTTGAACGGCTCTTTGAAAGGAACGGATCCTCAAGATCTGGCTCCCTTCAAAGAGCCATGAATCCTTTCTCTAATACGTTCACAAAATAATGAGTTGATGAATGAAAAACAGCTCTTGGTAACCTGAACTTTGAAGAAACCTTGCAACTGAACGTGATGTGATACGCCAAATTAGACAGGTGATTATCAAGTTTAGAAATTGTTCTATGCCGACATTTTTGAGAGGTTCATAGACCAAGAGCGACATCTGCTGGTGAAACTGTAACTTGAAAATTCAATCTTAAAGTTATGTAGATTTCCCCCCTCTTCATATTCATAGTTTTCAAATTATGTACAGAATTTTTATATTGTGCCCCATCAATCCTTGTCTACAAAGGTAAAATAATTATTTTCTTATGTACCAGTGTTTTAAACATAGGCCTACATAATCCTATAATTAATTATGAAATATTTTTTGTACCATGGTTCAAAACTGTATTTCACTGTAGAATGCCTGAGTATTTTGTCTTGTAATTCTGACTACAGGGTCAATGCTTAGATATGTGCAAGGAGGAACTCAAGGCCAAGAGGAAAATTTAGTTGATCAACCATCCACCAGCAGTTCAAGCAAACAACATCAACCACCAACCAGCAGGTCTGTAGACTCTGCAACAGCACCCAGCCCTGACCAACAACCATCAACTACCAGTTCAGGTACAGATACAACTCAGCATTCAGCCGCCACTTCTGAAGGCAGAGGGAGTCCATCAGCATGCGACACTGTAGAGACGTATGTGCCCCCTCCAACTGATCCTGCTCTATGGCCAGCACACATTGGGGACGTGGCTCAGAAACTGTCATATGATGACCTGATTGCTGATTTTGCAGCCAGGAAATGCAGACGTGTGCCTCTGTAGGGCCTCTAACAACTGGTGCTTGTGAAAATATCTGGTACATAGTTTTATAGAATAGCATGGTCTTTTGTAGAGAGTTCCTTTGTTAAGTAAATTTTATTGTGTAGTTATTTGTGCTTATGTGAAATTCGCACTTTCAAACTCTTATTTAAAGTTCCTTATTTAAAGATACTTTATAAGATATTTATTTATTATTTTAAATTATTTTATTTTATTTATTTATTTTAATGTTTGGTGCCATTGTTAATGCAAAATTAGTTAGTTTTAGTTAGTTTTTAATCAAGATTTTAATTTATCCTCTTATTTACTTGCGAGTGTTTCCAGAACATTAATATTGAGAAGTTATTTTGGAAATAAAGAGAAACACACTCAGAAATACTGAATTATTGTGATGACTCCCGAGCTATTCTGCAAATTGAATAAATACCACACATAGCAATACAAAACTGCTTTGCTAGCTCAATCATGTTGTAACTAGAATATCTGCTGGAAAAAAATATTTTTTTCATGGACTGATAGTTATACTTCTGCCGACTTCTCAGTCATTTTTAAGCTAACAGGTGCTGTGATAACAACCAACTTATATTGACAGTTATATTTAAATACAGGCTACTGCTTCCCAGTGTTGGTGCCAGAACAAAGATCTATCTTTTCATAAACTCACCAGCAGATGTTTTATTTCAGCTGGGGGTGTGTCACTCCAATTTAACCTTAGCTCCGATTAATATGGCTAAGCAGCAAAAGTAACAACAGTAAGCAGTAACATTAAGGCTGAACAGTTATATAATTTCAGCCCCACCTTTCGAGGACTTTTGCTAATCACCTTTTCAGGCTGAAGACGACAGTTTTCACATATATGTTGATTTATTAAATGTTCATTTCAATGTACAGATGCAAACAAATTGACAAATTAATTAAATCAATGGTCTAGGCAACTCATAAAGAATAAACAAATGACTGACGATTAATAGGTTAATTAATAACTGATAACATTACCACATTAATAACATGAACAAAGTTATAGCTGCACATCTCTGTGGAAAATCTTACAGGTACTGTCTGTGGTGCTGAATCTGCCTCAGCAGGTACTGTCCTGGTTCTGAATCTGCCTCAGCAGGTACTCTCCGTGGTGCTGACTCTGCCTCAGCAGGTACTGTCCCTGGTGCTGACTCTGCCTCAGCAGGCACTAGGGAGTTTAAACAAAGGCGGATTGTGTGGCGGCTACGGCAACCGGAAATGGCTCTCTCCTGACGCTCTTGTCGTAGCTGTCAAATCCACAGGAGTCATTAAGCAAACTACCACGACTGCGGCAGCGTTTTCCTCAGCGTTAACGCTGTGCAGTTTTATTAATTAAAAGTGTTACACTCATAGTGAGCGCTTTCAAGTTTTTTTGCTATTCAAATGTATTGTCATTATTAAGTGCAGGTAGAGAGCAAAACGGAAAGAAGTGTGCATTTCGGACAATAATTGAAAGATTTAAATAATAATAATATATTATTAATAATAATAATTAATTTATCACAATTAAGCACACATCTGATCAGAGTGTGAAGGGATAGTTCGGTGCGTGACCTGCATGACCTGCAAGAACACATTTAATTTCAGAAATACGAGGAAAACTATTTAATTGACTCACCTGTATCACGCGTTGTAGCTACTACGTGAGAATGATCCTTTCGCTGTTGTAGATCAGGCTACTACGGCAGACAACGTCGGCACGACGGCTGAAGTCTCGATCAGCAGAGCGCAGATCCATTTCCGGTTGCCGTAGCCGCCGCACAATCCGCCTTTGCTTAAACTCCCTATTGTCTGTGGTGCTGAATCTGCCTCAGCGGGTACTGTCCATGGTGCTGAATCTGCCTCAGCAGGTACTGTCCGTGGTGATGAGTCTTCTGAGGAATTTCATTCTCTTTATTATAGAAATTAAAGTTCCATAAAATTCACGGAGGAACTTGTTTAGCTCCTCTGTACTTACAGTTGAGAAATCAGCTGTTTGCCTGGTGTTTTTCAGGTAGTCTTGTAGACATGTGACGGCCCAAGACATTGACTGGGCCATACTGGCTTCATTTCCTGACCTCTCCAGCTGATCCAGCTCTTCACTCGTCACTCTGTGTATCTTGGCTTTTTCTGTTCTGTCTTGTCTTCCTCATTCAGCCATTCATCCAAACTTAGCCAAATAAACCAAAATTGACAACAAAACGGTCCATTATGCAGGCTAACAAAGTTGACAGCAGATGTGGGTTTCAGTGAAACGTTTCTGGTTGGCATGGAAACCACACAGACTCGGGCAATAAGATCTAGGTGGAGTAATATTTTCAGTGATGAGGTATTTTTCAGTTGAGCATGGCTAGCTGTGCTGTCATGCTCATTTGAGGACATTCTAAACGTCTAATTGACCAATCAGATTGCTCGATTGGATCTACCTGTTGTATAATAGGTATTTCATATGCATGCACTATGCATATGAAATACCTATTATACAACATGCCAAGGGGTGCGGTGGGGTCCATGCCAAGGACCCCACTGCACGTTATTGTCTGTCTATCTATCTATACAGACAGACAGCCAGGCAGAGAGACACAGGCATACAGACAGAGAGACAAACAGACAGACAGATAGATAGATAGATAGATAGATAGATTTATGTCAAAAACAGGTAGGTGTGGTGAGAACTTGTTTGGTGTGTGAAACTTGTGCTGTGGTGAAAATGAGAAATGAGATATCCCTCTAAATCTGGCTGAAAAAATGGCCTCCCGGCGCAGGCACTGCCCGCGCCGGGAGGTGCCAGAACAGAGCCATACCCACAATTATAACTGACTGCAAATGACAATAAAGTTTTCTTTGACTAAAGTTTACTGAAATAGCTTTATGATTCCGGGTGTGGAGCAAGTAGGATAAGGATACAATGAAACTGTACATTATGTCATGGGAGGCTTTAGCTGATCATGCTGTTGAGGCTTGTATGTATTAGGGGTGTCGTGATAACTGTAAGTGTTGATATTGGGACAAAGCAGTATTGATGATAACTATCATATTTAAAAAATGAAATATGGATATCACGTTAATAATGCTGATATGATAATATTTTGAAGATAATCCAGCGCCTGTTAAATAATTTGTTTCTCTCCATTCCTGCTTTGTTTCCCTCTGCCAACACCTTCCCGCCACACACACACACCTGTGAGTGCACACACCTGATACTCTCTCTCCACCTCCTAGACTCTGAGCGTAATTCATTTGCCAAAAAAGGGACAAAATGTTCAATGAATAAAGCTGAATTTGACTGATACTGTGAATTTTTTTGGCCATGATAATTGTATAATGAAAACCTGATATCGTGACAACCCTAGTATGTGTGTATGTACAGGATGTGTGGTTAATTGTAGAATTTGACAGGTTTATTGATGTGTATGACTGTAATGCAGTGACTCTTGAGTCATTATTAGGACAATACGCTATTTTACCTTATCCTGATGAATTGCAATTACCATATAAGTACCTCAAACTAACAATTACAGGACAATAATGTTATGAGAACACCACATATAAATTATTTGGTGGTCAGTGTCTGTCTCCTTGTTAACAAACAAACACAAAAAATCTGATTTGATGTTATTTTAGAATTTTATCAAATTTTATCAAAATCCAGTTCCATAGCTAGAAATAAAATTGAAGAATTTCTCTCTTTCTCAAAATATAGTTTTCTATTGATTGTAATTTTTTTTTCTTTGCCACAGATGCTCAGTTCTGCCTCCTGAGCCCAGTACACAAGGTGAGCTATGGCTGAACACACTGCTTTTAATAACACCGCACCGCACCGCAACACACACACACAAGCAAAAATTAAACAACAAAATTGATGGTAAAAAAATTACAATTTAGGCACATATTATATCTTTATCTGGATTTATAATATCAAGTATATATTTCAACTGTATCAGTGATGCTAGATCAGGGTCTGAGGATTTTTGTACTTAAATGCTTGTGAAATGCATGTCTTTCACAAGCATTAAATACATAAGACAAGCCAAAACATCTGTTGATGCAAGGGTCCCTTGAGAGCCAATCAAGATTCCCCCACGACATCAGTATTAAATATGCTACGTTAAAAATTTCTTGTGTATATATATGTATTTTTTTTCTACTTCAGTGATTTTGATATTAATTTTACATTTAATTTCTTGTAATGTGTTTTCTTAAGTTTATCAGTCTTTTTTAGGTAATTTTTTGGTAATTTTATAGCAATTTTCTGTAACATTGTACAGTTTTGGTTTATTTTCTTGTCTTTTTTTAAGAGAGAAAGTTTATTTACTCAGGTTTCAAAGGAGTGATTCACTGGTATGTACAATATTAACGTACAAAAGATAGGTTATTTATTATGAGGCTTAGATGTTATTTAAAAGGGTATTCATATCAGTTCTCTCTCTGTTTAGCAGAAGATGAAAGCCATCCAGACAATCAATAACCAGGATTTTGCCATGAAGGCACCATCTCTCTGCCAGCCCTGTTCTCCCACTCTGCTCTCCTGTCAGTGCTTTACCCAGCATGCAGCTTGCGTCACTCCATTAGGCAGATGGGGAGGGGAGGAGGAAGGAGGAGGGGAAGAAACAGAGAGAAAGGCGAACAAGCTGTACATCTCTCCTCCATCAGCGTACACATCACTGCTGCTCCAGCCTTCGTCACCGGAAAAAAAACAAGGAAGGACAAAAACTGTCTCGCAGTGGGGAGAAAAGGCACCATCAGCAGCACCTCCTCTGCCAGAACCCATCTACCAACAAGCAAGGATTAGGCCAAGACAGGTTTGCCGCTGCCAGCCACAAGCTACTGAGAGAGCGCCTCGACAAGAGTAGCTGTCCCAAGCATGGCCTAAGAGAGGAGGCAGGCTGCTGTCCGACTCCTTCCAACAAATGGGAAACCAGGAGGCTAAGCTAAGGAAAGCTGCAGCTACTGCAGCGGCAGCATCGGGGGATGGAAGCAACCCTGCACTGGATGAAGGATGGAGAGAGGGATGGGGGGACATGACAAAAAGGGGAGGGAAAAAAGCCCCTGGCAGGCACGGAGGTAAAGGAGCAGGAGGGGGGGAGCAGGGTAATGGGCCAGGCAAGAAGAAAAACAAATCGGAGTCCAAGTCATCAGTTTTCTCAATCCGGAAGAGAAAGAGCAACCTCAAGGGGAAAAAGGGAGGGTGTTCATCAACAGCTGGCTCAAAGGAGGATGTTTTAGCATCTGAACTGGACAGCGCTCATTCTCTGGGTACCAAAACACCAGACTTGTCTGCAGAGGAACTAGGACCGTCAGACACGGAGGTTGATTTTACCAAGAAGAAAAAGAAAAATGAGCGAAAAAAGGATGCAGGAGGGGAGAGGGAACAGGAGGAGCAGCAGGCACTGCCGACAAAAGCAACCTCTCCCACCGAGGAGGGGGTACAGAAAGGAGGGAGCTCGGGGTCAGACACTGATATCTATAGCTTCCACTCAGCAGCTGACCATGAGGATCTGCTAGCAGACATCCAGCTCGCCATCCGGCTGCAGCACCAGCAGCAGCAGGGGGGAATTAACTTAATCGCAGAAGCACAGGGAGGAGGTGAGCAGGAGCTGGGCTGGGGGGCAGGGAATGGAGGAGGAGGGAGAAAGCAGAATGGAGAAAAAATGGTTAAATTAACTCCTCCTGAACTGTTAGAGCTCACCCCAGAGTTAGAGCTGGGATCTGATGCACTGTCATTTCTAGAGACAGGAACTCTGTCTGGCTCTGCAAGGCCCAGCAGCCAGCCACCACCACACCTCCCCGTAAACTCAGAGGAGCAGGAGGGGAGGAAGGAGGAGGACCATCATCATTATCGGATAAAGCAGCTAAATGGAGAGGAGCAGGAGGAGAAAGAGAGGGAGGCCTCTTTTTGTGTTGCCATAGGGACAAAGGAAAAGCATGCCCGGGTGCAGCACCCCCCTCATACAGCCATCACCATGGCAACCGATGGGGGAACAGCAGTCAGCCCCATCACCATGACAACCAGTGTTAACAGCTTCCCTGATCTCACAGCTTCATTTGAGAGTGCTGTGGAAGTCCCAGAGGAGGAAGGAAATGAAACCCAGAGAGAGGAGCAGGAGGAGGAGGAGGAGGAGGAGGAGGAACCTGGCCTGGATGTGCCTCCTCCTCCTGCAGACAGTTTACACTGTCTGCAGGACGCAGGAAATAAACCAGGACAGGGACTGAGGTCAAGGATGGTGTCTGACGAAGGTGAGGGTGTGATGGGCCCTGGGACCAGCACCGAGTCCCTAGAGGACTGCCTGAGTGCCGAGTCCGAATCAAACCATTCTCCTGTGTCCAGTACTGGCACGTCTGTCTCCATTCTGCAGCGCAGGAAGAGCAGCGTCTGCTTCACCCAGTGGCCTCCCCAGGAGAGCCCCACTACAGCCACACGTCTTCTCAAGTCCACCCTCTCCACCTCTGCCCCCACCCCCTCAGTCAAACCCTATCCCCCCATATTCCCCTCCTACATCAAGACTACCACACGGCAGCTCAGCTCCCCAGGACACTCCCCAGCCTTGTCCCCGTCCCATAGCCCCTTGTCCCATCGCAAAACCCATCACTACCTCCACAGGTAACATGCTGCCTGCACAGCTGCAGCACATCACTGTTACACATCTTTGATTTTATTCTACCCTAGAATGTGGCACTTTAAATATGCTTTGAATATGAAGTTGGAATTGATGTTTTTCTGAGGGCTGCAGAGTTTATATCCACCTTATTAGACCAAATTATTAATAGCCTAAGTTTAACACTACCTGACTTAAAGGACTATACCAGTGCATGTTTTGTGTAATATAAACAAAATGTATATACCTCACATTTCTGCATCTACATCTTTTTCCAAAACAAGCAGTCATATTTTAGAACTCTGATATCATTCTTCCTCCCTTTTTACCCAGCCATTGGTTTACATGCATTCCATGATATGAAAATGAACTTTCAGAGACTTCAAACTTTCTTCACACCAATATTCCATCATTGTGATAAAGTCTTCCACATTAGTTTTCCTAAAAGCAGCAGCACTGTTGTGTTTTGATGACTTGACACTGGAATGAAATACTGTCTCCACAGTAGTGGAGAAAATAGTCCCCGGGGAAATGTTTGTACAGCCATATCAGTTCCATGGTTTATGTAGCTGCAGAAGCACAACATTGTAAGGTGGTTGTTTCAACCCAAAATTAATTTGAAAATTGAGGGATTTTGAGTATATGTTATGACATCTCCAGTAATGTGCACAATTTGCAAAAAGGTTTGTCGCAATGTAAGATGTGGGTAAATATAGTGAACGTAAACATTCAAAATCGCTAGGGTGGACTTTAAGGGGAAAAGCTTGCATTTGTGTTTTTGGGGGTCCTCAGAGAAGCATCTCTGTCTCAGCTGTACCGAGGTAGATTAAAATAACATGCAGTTTTATTTTTCTCAATATACAGTTTGTCAAACAGCCCACAGTTATTCAAATGAAATTTAAAAAGCTTCTTTTCATTTCTTTATTCTTTGTTTGACCTTGTCTTAGTATGATTGGTTCACTTTTAAAGGAAGGTTAATGGCATTGTATTGACAGGACAATGGCACAGCACCGGCCAGACCACAGACAGAATTCTCGAAGCCTCACCAGACCACTTAGCCGTTCGGCGGACTGGACAGAAGAGCTGGAGCTGGAGAAGAGGCTGAGGCGCAGGGAGGAGGATGCAGGAGGTTCTGGGGGGTCAGGAGAGTACCTTGGCGGGTATGGAGGTGGAGGAGGCAGCCAGCCTATTTGCGTGACCAGAAGATCCTCTTGTGGACAGACCTCTACTTGCGGCTTTCAGGACGTCTTCACTGGTGAGTGGATAGCAGTACTGAGCCAGATTCAGGGTCAGGGTTAGGGCTATGTCAGTGGTTTTCAAAGTGGGGTCTGGGGACCCTCAGGGGTCTTGGGGATATTCCCGGAGGATCCTCAGCAAAATTATTTATTTTATTTATTTATTTAACCTTTATTTAACCAGATATATCCCATTGAGATTAAAAACCTCTTTTTCAAGGGTGTCCTGGCCAAGAGGCAGCAAAAAGTTACATTTCCAGTTTCAACACAATTAAAATGACAAATATATACAAATTAGATAAAACAGTTACAGGTTAAGGAGGCTGTCTCAAGTGCTCTCAGTCTGGATTTAAAGTCATTCAATGAGATAAGTTCCGTTAGTTTCCAGTCCTTTTGCAACAGGTTCCATGTAGAAGGGGCAGAGAAGACAAAAGCCCTTTTTCCCAGCTCAGTGCGGGCAGATGGAACAGTGAGCAGCAAATATTTGTTTGAATGCAAACCGCAAGAACCAACACTTCTCTGTGTGATTAAATTACAAATGTAAGAGGGAAGTAGTCCAAGCATGGCCTTATAAGAGACTATATAAGACTCTGCAACGAGTGATTAAAACTGCCCAAAACATCATTGGCACCCATCTACCAAGCATCAGTGATATTGGGGAGGTGAGGTGCCTGCGCAGAGCCAAAAGGATCCTAAAAGACAACACCCACCCCAGCCACAGCCTGTTCACCCTGCTGCCGTCAGGCAAAAGATACAGAAGTATTTGCTGCCGTACCACCAGACTACAGAGCAGCTTCTTCCCTCTGGCTGTGAGACTTCTAAATGCACCATCTGAACTCCTCCAGGCTTAATAATTCTATTTTCCACACAATCAATCAACTAATCAATCAAGAGGGAACCACACTTTAATTTCATTATTCAACCTGTTGTTTCATGACAAATAAACTTCCTTGTATCCTTGTATCCTGTATAAATAAAAGTGTACCAGTGAGCCAACCTCCTGGTGGACAAAGAAGGCCATCCCACTTGAGAATACAGTTCACAATGATGGGTCAGGGCCCTACAGTTAGTAATAAACCTCAGAGAAGCATGATACACAGAGTCAATCTTTCTCAGACATTGAGCAGAAGTGTTCATATACAACAGGTCTCTATAATCTAAAATGGATAAAAAAGTTGCAGTGACAAGGCGTTTAACCTCAAAAGAAAAACAAAATTTATTTCGGAAGAAAAAAACCAATTTCAGTTTGAGTTTCTTCACAAGATTCTCAATATGAGGTTTGAGAGTGAGAGCGTCATCAAGCAAGATACCGAGATATTTGTACTCATGAACGACCTCAATTTCATTTCCCTCAAGAGTGGACACTGTGGGGATAATTTGCGGACCCTTCCTAGAGTTTGAAAATAACAGTAGTTTAGTTTTGTCAGCATTAAGGACTAGTTTTAGCTGCAGAAGTGTGTGCTGCACCACATCGAAAGCTTTCTGCAGAGATTCAGCAGCATTAGCAGGGGATGAGCCAAAGCAGTAAATGATTGTGTCATCGGCATAAAAATGCATACTAGCATCAGACACATTTGTCCCAAATCATTAATGTACATAATGAATAGGAGGGGTCCTAATATAGAACCCTGTGGCACACCCTTGTGGATACTCACAGATTCAGAACACAAACCATCATATTTAATACATTGGGTCCTGTCACTCAAATAATTTGTGAACCAAGAAACTACATGATCTGATAGACCAAAACTGATAAGCCTACGCTTCAAAATCATGTGGTCCACAGTGTCAAACGCCTTTGACAGATCAATAAAAAGTGCAGCACAGTGCTGCTTTTTATCAAGAGCAACAAGTATATCGTTGATCACTTTTGTAGCAGCAGTGATGGTGCTGTGCCTTTTCCTAAAGCCTGATTGCAGTTTTGAAAGAAGCTCATTTGAGTATAAAAACTCTTTAAGTTGATCACACACAAGAGATTCAAGAATTTTTGACAAGACGCAAAAATTTGATATTGGCCTGTAGTTAGTTAAAACTGCTGGATCACCTCCTTTTAAGAGAGGAACAACAAAGGCTGACTTCCAAACTGAAGGAATTTCTTTGTTTTCAATTGATAGATTAAAAAGTATTGTAAGAGGCTGTGCAATAAAATCATCAACCATTTTCAAAAAGTAAGGCTCTATCAAATCTGGCCCAGGAGGTTTTCTGTGATTCAGAGTTTTGAGAGCCTTATGAACTTGCCGCACAGTAAAAGGTACAAATGTAAAAGGTTCTCCAAAAAACAATTTGGAGTTAGTACGGCGAGGCACAGGGACAACTCCTGTAGACTCAAACAGAATACCAGATGACATAAAATGTTTATTAAAGCAATTTAAGACCTCAGTTCTATCATAAACTGGGACTGAGTCTTTTACAACAAAAGCAGGAAGAACCTGGGGGCTTTTGTTTACAGATAAAGATTTGATCACTTTCCAAAATTTCTGTGGATTATTAAGGTTCTCAGTTGTGACAGATAAGTAATATTCCAATTTAGCCTTTTTAATAAGAGAGGTGCATTTATTTCTTAGTTGTCTAAAAATAGTCCAATCACTGGCAGAATCACCTTTTCTGGCTTTGGCCCATGCCACATTACGCTGATGAATGACATGCGACAGTTCTGGAGAGAACCAGGGGTTTTCTCGCCCCTTCACCCTGAGTTTCCTTATAGGAGCATGTTTATTTACAATTTTCTCAAAGTTTTCCCTCAAGAAGGTCCAAGCTAGCTCAACATCTGGCAACAGACTTATATGTTCCCATTTAACCAAAGACAAATCATGATGATAGGCTCGTTCTTTAAATTTCTTTAAATTCCTCTTGTAAATAATGCGCGGTTTGCATTTAGGGATTTTTGTGTCTCTGCAAGCTGCAACTACACAGTGATCACTCAAATCATTGCAGAAAACACCCAAGGATGAAAATTTATGAGGAACATTTGTTAGAATCAAATCAATCAAAGTAGACTTTTCAGGACTTTTAATATTTGGCCTAGTTGGTTGACCAATCAACTGGCTAAGATTTACAGAGTCACAGAAGGATTTAAATTCATCAGAAGCAGCATTTAACCAATCCCAATTAAAGTCTCCTGCCATTAAAAGCTCTTTATAATTTAATTTGGACAGAAGATGCGTTAAGGATGATAACACTTCCTTGGTGGCAGATGGAGGTCTATAACAACCAACAACAGTTATAGAGAGGGATTTGGCTATTTCCAGATTCAAGGCCAAAACTCAATTTGCTTACAAATAGACTTGGACAAGACAATTGAAGCATCAAATCTTGATTTAAGATAGATAGCTACACCACCACCTTTTTTGGGCCTGTCAGTGCGATAGATATTGTATCCATTTATATTAATGTCATGATTTGTAATAGATTTAGTCAGCCACGTTTCAGAGATTATCACAATGTCTGCATCTGTTGATCTAACCCAAATTTTGACCATGTCCACTTTGGGTAGTAAACTGCGCACATTAAGATGAACAAGTTTGAGACCAGACATTGATTTGAAATCAGCAGGAGTCTGAATATATTGCAGTTCAGGTCCAGGGTTCGGTTGCACATTTCCAGATAGAAGTAAGAGTAAGACAATCATCAATCTTTGTTTCACTTCACATTTTGAAGTAATATTTTATAATATATAATATATTTGTGCCACTATAATGATGAATAGTTTAGCTGCTTGTAAAAGGTTGTGCGCACACAAGCAATTAAACACAAGAAATCTGATCCAGCATCACTGATCTGACCTTGAAATGCATCACTGCTGTTGAACTGCTCAGATAGGTAGGTAGATAAGTACTACTGCACCACACAGACACACGGATGCATTTTTTTCTCTTTATTATTTATTTTATACGATTGTTGTGTGACTTGTGCTGGACGGAACTGTGGTGACACTTGAATTTCCCTTTGAATTGAAGTATTTCTTATATCATTTTAATAACCTAGCTTTTGATTTTTTTTTTTTTTAAATCTGATAATGTTCTTATTTTTGTGCTATTTTTTACTTATATTCTGGTGATCTTTTTTGCTTTTTTTTTTTTTTTACTAAAGTTCTAGTATTTTTTGCAGGTGATTTTTTTTTTATTTACAACACAGTCATTTTTTTTTAAATCTTTGCATTTTTATGGGAAGAGTCCTTGAGCAAAACACTGAATCCTCACAACTCCTTGACCTCTGACCTCCTGTGGAGGGGTAGGAAGAGAACGCTAATAGGAGTAAGGTTAAGAATAGAGGCTCATTATTGTTACAATACACTCTTAGTTGTTGGGGATTTAAGGTTCTAACTGGAGCCACACAGACCACACAGGAAACAAGGTTGCAGGGAATTGGTGATAGAACTGGGTATAAAATATGACAAGCAAATCCTCTTCGACTGAATCTACTTCGACTACCTCGGCTGCAGCCGCAGCCGCTTCTACATTTGAACCGTTTCCTCATCGTCTCTTTCCCTTCTTGTTGCAGACTGGAGGGGGTGGAGTCACGTGACTACACACGCTGTACACGTAGTACAGCGTCTTAAAGGGACATGAACATGCCTGTATGTTCATGTCCCGTTTAGGCTGTACCTACACAGCCAAAAAAGACAAAAACGACTTTTATTTTGTTTTTTTAAAATACCGACCTTACCGACATGCGCAAAGTGACGCTGGTTATTGTCATAAATTTCGGTATCGGTAAATTTTCGGTATATCGCCCAGCCCTAATACATAATCATAATAAACTTCAGATTAACTTCATAATAAACAAGTTAAATCACAATCAACCATTAACTTATTGGCTTAATCAAAAAATATAATACTCATCAATAAATGAAACTTGACTTACATTGAAATAACTTCAAAAGACACATGGCACACATCACCAAACAACTTCCAGCAGCATGTGTTTGGGGACAAAGAGAGGAAGTCCTGCCGGTCCAGGTCTGTATTAATAGGGGAGGCAATGATTGACAGGTAGATTGTCTGCACTGAAACCACCTTGTGGAGCGGAGGGGAAATGAAATTTGTAGTTTTTGGAAAATAAACTTGTAGTTTCTAACATTAGTTCTCTCAACAATTAAAGTGGTAATTTGCGTAATAAGATAGCCTTCATTCTTAATACCTTCTGCACAGATTAGATATTAGAGCTATACTGCTCTAGCAGGGTGTTCCTTATGCAGAGCTAGACAGCTGGCTCATAGTAAGCTATCAAGTCCTACAATAACAGCAAGGCATCACTTTTCTCGAATGTTTACTAGACTATTTCAACACTGCCCATGCTGTGTGCTATTATTATTTTTTTTTTTTAAGTTTTTTTTTGCTTGTTTTTTTTTTTTTTTTTTTTACTCTTATTCCTGGGTGTTGTATGGTTTTATAAGCTACTGGATGCCAGAATTTTCCTCAGGATCAATAAAGTTTCTATCGATCTCATCTATCCTATTGTACATGTTCTTCCTACTTCTATTTACTACTTGGAAACTCAAGATTTGCAAGGAGGCAAAGGCAGTGGCTGCCCTGGGACAGATGGTTTTTTCGACTTACAGTAGGGCCCACTCTGGGCCCAATCAACCTGACAATATATATATGCATTTTATTGACTATGCTAAATAAATCTTGTCTTGATTGCAGCAAAAAGCAAAGCCGGACAGTCGGGCATCCACCAGTCTGAATCTGAGCTGTTTGGCTAGTGGGAGTTTTTAAAAAGCTGGCAGCCTGTGTACTTTATTGTTTTTCATAACAACAAAAATGTAATAAGGACACGATTTGAGCATTACTGAAATTAGTTCATGCAGAAAAGTAAAAAAGATGTGATGGGACATCATCATGAGTGATGATTGATGTGGTGTTTGCGCTGTCATGTTAAAGTTTGCTCATTGAGTTTTTGGACATTGGACATTATGCTGCTTCATTAGTCCATAGCTAGCTACCATTTTGTAGCTTGCTATTAAACTGTAGCTTTTCGCTGGCTTAGCGATAGATTCAAGCTGGGCCAATGGCTGGATTAAGATATCACTGGTAAGTTGTTTTATGTTCATTATTATCAGGCTTTTACTGTCATAGCCAACCTTTTTCAAAATTTGTGTAGTTGCTGCTTGTGTTGTTGACGGCCGTGTCTAATGTTACTTGATTATGGTGTTCATGTGTGCCCCAGTTCGACGGCTCAGTTTGGCTTGCTCACATGCAGGTTGTTGTTGGCTTGATGATGTGTGACTTGACTGTGTAGCTCAGGGGTGTCCAATCATATGCCATGGAGGGCCAAGGTGACTTCACTAATCACTAGGGATCGACCAATTACCGGCCGGGGCGATTATCGGCGCCGATATTTGGCAATTTGACCCATATCGGCATCTGCCTTTTTTTTTAATCCGACGGCCGATAAGAGATCAGTTTAAAACTGGGTTATTTTGGCTCTGATGCAGCCGCGCCTCTCTGTCTGCAGTCACTTCTCTGTCTTCAGCATAGTCCCACCCACAGCACCATCTGATTGGTTACACGCAGAGCCACGGCACGGGTAACAGCCAATCAGCAGTGAAAGCTGTACATGCACAGTGCTTACACACATGGCGGAGAGGAGAAAAAGTTTTGCCGAGTGGAATTTGCATCTGCAATTTATGAGAGCAAGAGAAGCTGTCTCACTGAAGCAGTGTTAATTTCGCTGACGAAGACTATGACGAAAAATATTCGTCAACGAACCTTTTTCATGGGCGAAAACTAAATAAAAACGAAATAAAAAGTCAGATATGATGACGAAGACTGTGACGAAATATAACTGACTCTTTAGTCAACGAATAAAAACGAGAGGAAAATGTTAGGGAGGGACGAACGGAGAAGAGATCCAGTCAGAACTCCCCTTTCTGTGGGACAAGTTGGGAAGAAATCCAATCAGAGAGAATCTTTTGAGGGCAGGTTGATCTATACAGAGCAACAGCCGCAGCAAGTGCAGGCGCAACAGTTAAACGCAGCAGCAGATCCACAGTTAGGGTGACCACCTGTCCCGCGTAGCGCGTGCACGTACAGCGCTTGAAGCCCATTTCACGCGTCCCGCAAATTGAGACGGTGCCCCGCATAATCAATGCTTGCTCTCAAAAAAAGCTTGTTCGCCCGGGGGATAGGGCGATGCGCGTTAGTTTTTCTCCCCCTGCACTGCTGTGTGCTCATGCCGGGGGGTGTGTGTGTGTGTGTGTGTGTGTGTGTGACTGAGGAGCACACACGCAGAGACACACACCCACCGGCGCTGTCTGATGCGTAGCGCAGCGAGAACAAAGTTAAAACAGCAGCGCACTGACATAGATTGTGTAAAAAGTGAAGAGTTGCCACTCCGCTCTATTTTCACTGGCTAACAGCAGCACACTGGCTTCGCTTGTCTATTCAGAGAAGCGGTATCACTTCGGCTTATTTTTCAATCTATGTTATCACATGCTGCTGCTCATTCATTGGTAGCTGAAATGTTAGGTCTGTTTGATAAGCAATTTACATTTTTAAAATAATAATAATAATTTAACATATTGTTAAATTAAAAAAAAAAAAAAGCCAACATGATGCAGGTCAAAGACTTAAAAAAGACTATTGTCTAAAACTAGACTAAAATACTTTGTAATTTAGTCGACTAAAACTAGACTAAAATGCCAAGACTTTTCATCGACTAAAATGTGACTCAACAAAAAAGAATTCAAGTTGACTAAATATGACTAAAACTAATAAGGGCATTTGACACAAGACTAAGACTCAAATTAAATTGAAAAATAGCCGACGAAATTAACACTGTTATAAGCTATTTTATTTATATTTTCCATTGCAATTCATTCACTTTAAATAAAAAGTACATCTTAAGTGGAGGTTCATCTGTCAATTAATTGAAATGTTTAAAATATTATGCATATCTTTTATTTAGTAAAAAAAAAAAAAAACACATTGAAAGCTAAGGGCTCATTAACAAGGGTGGCCTATTCATGAGCATACAGCAGCAATTACATACACTACTCACAAAAAGTTAGGGATATTTGGCTTTCGGGTGAAATTTCAGGATGAACCTAAAATGCATTATAACCTTTACAGGTGAACTTAATGTGACCTTCTGTAAACTTTTGAATGCACATGTCCAACTGTTCAGTGTTTCAGTACTTTTTGCACAAGTTGCTGTTCTCTAACAAGGAGCTTAACGGCAAAATTCACAACAGGTGTTTGATCCATGACTCGACCAATAAATTTCCTGGTTCAATTAGAATTGGTATTTAAACAGTCCTCCTCATCATGCTGTTCACATTTTGACATCATGAGACCAAGACGACACCTAACAATTGATCAGCAGCACCTCGCCATTGCGAGGCCTCAAACAGGTTGTTCTCAGATGGAAGTGGCCACTGAGCTTAGAGTGTCACAGAGTGACATCAGTAGGTTGCAACAGAGATACGGAGAGACTGGAAGAGTCACAGAAAGGCATGGAAGTGGACGTCCTTTGGCCACATCCCACACTGATGACTGCTTCATTGTGAACAGTGCCCTGCTGAACCGGATGATGAATGCCACTCAACTCCAGGCACGTTTAAGGGAGGTGAGAGGCACCCAAGTGTCACGTCAGACCATTCGAAACCGTTTACATCAGCATGGTCTGCGTGCTAGACGACCTGCAAGGGTACCTGACCACACCACCAGGCACATGTGTCATCGTCTTGCATGGGCCAGGGAGCATTTACGCTGGCCGAGGGACCAGTGGGCCTCAGTGCTGTTCTCTGATGAAAGCCGATTCATGTTGAGCAGAAATGATGGCCACCAACGATGTTGGAGACATCAAGGAGAGCGCTATGCATCAGCCACTGTTGTCACCAGATGAGCCTTTGGTGGTGGTGGTGTTACTGTGTGGGCAGGTGTGTCTAGTCAGTACAGAACTGCCCTACACTTTGTGAATGGTACAGTGACAAGCCCATACTACCTGAATAACATCATTAATCCAGTCATTGTGCCCCTGCATGAACAACGCAGGCCTAATTTCATCTTCATGGACGACAATGCTCCAGCTCATCGAGGTCGTATCATTAGGGAACGGCTGCTGGAGACTGGGGTACCTCAAATGGAGTGGCCTGCACTTTCTCAGACCTGAATCCCATAGAAAACCTATGGGATCAGCTGAGTCGCTGTGTAGAGACTCGTAACTCTGTACCCCAGAACCTCAATGTCCTGAGGGCCGCCCTTCAAGAAGAGTGGAATGCCATGCCTCAGCAGACAATAAGTCGACTTGTGAACAGCATGAGACGTCGTTGTCAAGCTGTAATTGATGCTCAAGGGCACATGACAAGTTATTGACACTGACATTTTTTGTTGTGGTATACGCACCACTGTTGTTGGCTTTTGTTTCAAGAAATTGTTTGAGATGAGGAAATCACCAGTGTATGCTTCTACTTAAATGCCCTACTTTCATGATATAAAATCACTGTAGCGTGAACTTTTTACATTTTCCATAAATTTCACCCGAAAGTCAAATATCCCTAACTTTTTGTGAGTAGTGTATCTTAGGAGAACAGGGCAACATTAATTTTTATTCAACATTAATTATTTAAATTTTCAGTTAACTTTATGATGCTGCTGACCCTGGGAACTCCCTGCACTTTTTGTTAGAATTTTAAAACAAATATGAATATTGTCTAAGATAAAAAAAAAAAAAAAAAACCTTTAACATGTTGCAAATTTGAAAAGCTGTTTAATAAACTGTTGTTAGGAAAAAACAGAGGCTTTCTATAGAGAGGTGTGTGCCTTTCCAAATCATGTCCAATCAATTTAATTTACCACAGGTGGACTCTAATCAAGGTGTAGGAACATCTCAGCAATTTGCAAAAATTTCTAAATTTCTTTTTTCACTTTATCATTATGGGGTACTGAGTGCAGATTAATGAGAGGAAAAATGAAAACGATTGTAGCATCAGGCTGCAACATAAAAAAAATTGAAAAAAGTGAAGGTGGTCTGAATACTTTCTGCATGCACTCTATGTATTGACAGTATGCAGGTTTTTTTGTCCATACACAATTTGGAGGCAGTGGCAGTTTTTAAATTTCATTCCCCAGAATGATTAAACACTCTTTCTAACCCTAGACATGATAAAGTTTCTATAGGTATACTACAGATACACTACATATGGTATACTACCTGTGTGTGTTGCAGTTACCTCAGGAATACCACAGAAATATTACAGATTGGTTTATCCACCTAAGTGAGAACCCTCTCAGACCCGCTGGATTAAATAATCTGAGCCTGAGCTTTTAACAGATGTGAAATGCATCTTCAGTGACTGCCAGCTTGGGGTGCACCTTTTGTTAAATACCTGCTGCCTGTTAAATGTGGTTTTATTTTTTGTGTGGAAGGTGGACTAACAACATGGGAATTTCTTTCTCTGTCTGTCTCTCTTTGTCTCTTCTCCTAACCCTAACCCTAACCTAACCCGTCTCTCTCTCTCTCTCTCTCTCTCTTTCTCTCTCTGAAATGATACGTGTGTGTTTGCTTATAGAACGGGAAAGAGAGCTCCAAACACAAGTGGGCAGGTGAGATGCCTTTGGGAGACGCATATTAATGCAAGATGTGTACAGACAGATAGACAACTGTCCACTTGTGTTTGGATTTCTCAGGACGGTTGTTAATACCAGTTGGGAACAGCCTCATAGTCTTATGCTTTCCCCGCCCTTTAGGTTAGATACTTTTATCTTTTTGGCAGTTTTAACCTTTTTGCGTGTTTCTAACAGCGGCACATGTTGAGGAATAATGGATTGTGCAGTCAGACTCAATACTAGGTCAATACTAAATACTAGGTTAGCACTGCTTACCACCTGACCGGAGACCCAGCGCCCACTGCAGACCTTTTACTTGGATCCGTGCTAGAATGCTAGTTACCAGAGAACCACAATCCACCATTCTGTTTCATCCATTTACTGTCTATTGGCTGGAGTTGTTCTTATTTTCGTGTCCTACAGCTACATCTTAAGACCCCACCAGCTGTTCCCTCACTCAGCCCTCCATCACGATGCCAGAGCTGTGTCCAAATGAGCCAGAAAATTGGCAAGCTTGACAGAGGAATATCCATCCTCTGTCAGATTAAGGAATCTGAGCAGCACCTCAACTCCCTGTTGACCTTCGGACCCGCTGCCACAGGACAGATGGATTCCATAGTCCTTTGCCAAGATGTTACACCATGCCTGGCTGAAGACTCCTGGCTCCAGTGTAGGGACAGACTCAAAGTCCTATTCACTTCCACACAACACAGAGCCCTAGGTCTTAGCACCATAGCAACTTCACCTAATACCATCCAATTAGACAAAAGATTTAAAATCCTGGATGAGCTGGATTTTCCCTCTTTGACCACCTCCTTCCTCATCTGATTATCCCCCTGATTATCTATCTATCTATCTATCTATCTATCTATCTATCTATCTATCTATCTATCTATCTATCTATCTATCTATCTATCTATCTATCTAGGCAACTGTGGGCAAATGGGATAATACTGAATTTCCAGTAAATCTGTAAATTAAATCTGCATATTGACCAGCTGTGATATAAATATGCATATAAGCCTGCTCCTAGCAACTTGCCCAACCAGATGGGAAATCTGGGAGGCATTCCACATTTGCTGATGAAACAGTTGATGTGGGTGGAAGACACTGCAGTGCCGCGTGAGTGTTTATGTGCATGAGTATCACAAGATTCGTGTATCTACATCTTCTTCCACACGGGTGCTAACAATTTGCTTTTTCCAAACGCTGTAGAGGAACAGTGCTCAGCCTGTATGGTCTCAACCCTCAACCCATGTTTTTTTTCTATTATACAACATTCATGTCACTTCCCTGTAGCCATTATGGTGCTATCAAAATTAATTTGAGAATGATATGTCAAGGTTAATATTCTAAAATGTAGCAACTTTAAGACAAGATTAAACTTTTTTGATCCCTGGTGGGAATCAGTGGGGCGACCTGGGTAGCCTGTTGAGGCCAGTGAATTAAGTGTTGTTTTTGTTTGCTTGTTTGCTTTTTAATTATGTGTGAAACCTTTAATTGCATAAGGTCCCCACAGGTCTAGTCCCATGCAAGCTAAAGAAGCTGGTTTCTCTCTCTCATCCCTTATTCTCCATTGGAGATTGTATTCTCTACTGTGACCATGCTGTCTGTAGTATTTAATCCATCTCATTTCTGTATGTCCAGGTCGAACACTCCTGGAAAAACTGTTCCTCCAGCAGGAGCAGGAGGAGCCAGAGGAGGCTGAGAGGCTTTGCTCTAGGATCCTGGCCATGGGCCTCTTGCTGCCCTTCACTGACTGCTTCAGAGAGCAGTTAGGAGGCAGCACCACCCACATCACCCCCACAACAGCAGCCAAGTTTGATGTATGTAGTCTCAGTAGTCTCTACAAATCACACTTCTCCAGTGTCTGTCTGTCTGTTTTGAATCATTTTATTATTTTTATAATGCTTTACATCTTAAAGATACAATATAAATATGAGTGTGATATCACATAATACAGACCGGTATCCAGCTCAAATGAACAGTAAATCATACTACATGAACAAGAACATATCCATACTGTATACAGTGGCTTGCAAAAGTATTCACCTCCTTGGCTTTTTTCCCATTTTGTTGCATTGCAACCTGTAATTTAAATGGATTTTTATTTGGATTTTACACTACTCACAAAAAGTTCAGGATGAACCTAAAATGCATTTACAGGTGAACTTAATATGACCTTCTGTAAACTTTTGAATGCACATGTCCAACTGTTCAGTGTTTCAGTACTTTTTGCACAAGTTGCTGTTCTCTAACAAGGAGTTTAACGGCAAAATTCACATCAGGTGTTTGATGCTCCAGCTCATCGAGGTCGTATCATTAGGGAATAATAACAATAATAATAAATTTAATTTATAACGCACTTTACATCAAACAAATGATCTCAAAGTGCAACAGTTACAATAGAAGAATAAAAAGTAAAAGAATAAAAGGTAAAAGCAAATGTCACAATGTCATAATAAGAACAACCAAAACCCCGGTCTCCAGAATGGCTTCTGGAGACTGGGGTACCTCAAATGGAGTGGCCTGCACTTTCTCAGACCTGAATCCCATAGAAAACCTATGGGATCAGCTGAGTCGCCGTGTAGAGGCTCGGAGCTCTGTACCCCAGAACCTCAATGTCCTGAGGGCCGCCCTTCAAGAAGAGTGGGATGCCATGCCTCAGCAGACAATAAGTCGACTTGTGAACAGCATGAGACGTCGTTGTCAAGCTGTAATTGATGCTCAAGGGTACATGACAAGTTTTTGACACTGACATTTTTTGTTGTGGTATATCCACCACTGTTGTTGGTTTTTGTTTCAAGAAATTGTTTGAGATGAGGAAATCACCAGTGTATGCTTCTACTTAAATGCCCTACTTTCATGATATAATATCACTATAGCGTGAACTTTTTATATTTTCCATAAATTTCACCCGAAAGCCAAATATCCCTAACTTTTTGTGAGTAGTGTATGTAAAGGACCTACATAAAATTGTCCAAATTGGTGAAGTGAAATGAAAAAAAAAAAAAAAAAAAAAATCTAAAAAAATGAAAAGCTGAAAATTGGTGCATACATATGTGTTCACTTCCTTTGCTCAGAAGTAACAGAAGTCGTTATGTAGTCAAATTGTGTGTGCACCACCAAACAAGCCACATCATGAAGCCCAAGGAGCTCTGCAAACAAGTCAGGGACAAAGTTGTAGAGAAGTATAGATCAGGGTTGGGTAATAAAAAAAATTATCCCAAATGTGGAACATTAAATCCATTATTAGAAAATGGAAAGAATATGCCACCACAACAAACCTGCCTATTATGTCTATTAAACCTGTATATTATTTGCTGATGATTCGGTCATTGTGAGTCTCCTCCAAAACAGTGAAAATAATCACAGTCCAGTTGTGGATGATTTTGTTCAGTGGTGTGATGACTCCTTTCTACAACTAATTGTCACCAAAACTAAGGACATCTTCAGGTGGCAGCCTTCATCCTCCCCAACTGTTATCAAGGGGCAGGTGGTCGAGCCAGTGGAGAGGTATAAGTACCTGGGGACTCTTATTGATAAAAACTTGAATTTTAATGACAACACCAACATGCATTGCAAGAAGGGTCAACAATACCTCTATTGCCTCATGAAACTGTCCTCCCAAGTGGATCGAACCCTCATGACCCTTTTTTATAAATCTTGTATTGAATCTGTGCTCACCTTTTCATTGTTGTGTTGGTATGGGAACCTTAGTATCAGATCAAAAAATTCACTTAACAGGATAGTTAAGTTGAGCAGCAAGGTATTGGGAGTACATCAGAGCTTTCTGTCAGATTTGTTCATTGCAGGTGGGGAGGAAGGCCAGAAGCATCCTGTCAGATGCCACCCATCCCCTGTTCTCTGAGTTTCAGTCCCTGCCCTCTGGCTCCAGGTTAGGGTTCCCTACTGTCAAAACTAGTTGAGTTGCTGTTGGGTCTTTTAGCACCACTTTACTCCTTGTATTTTATCTTTGAATTGTCTGGCTTTTTATTTATTCAGGTAAGGTGTGGCAGGCAATTTGGCTTTTTGATTACTTAATGTTCTGCTCTCTGCATTTTGCTATTTATATTTTTATATGCATATTTGTATCCTTTGTGTGCTTGTTTGTTTGTGTGCTTGTTTGTGTATGTGTTCTTGCTGCAAAACCAATTGCCCCCCCTTGGGGACACAAATAAAGGTTGAAGAGAGGGCCACCCACCAAAACTCACAGACCGGGCAAGGATGGCATTGATCGGATAGGCAACAAAGAGACCACAGATATGCCTGGAAAGCTCCACGGCAGGGATTGGAGTATCTGTCCACTAGTGCACTTTAAGCTATATACTACACAGAGCTGGGCTTTTTGGAAAGAGTGGCCAGAAAAAAAGCCATTACTTAAAGAAAAAAAAAAAGAAAACATGTTTGCAGTTCATGGAAAGGCATGTCAGAGATAGTAACCAAGCATATGGAAGAAGGTACTCTGGTCACATGTGACTAAAACTGAACTTTTTGACCAGCAAGGAAAATGCTATGTCTGGCGCAGCCCAAAATTCCCCGAGAACACCATCCCCATGGTGAAGCATGGTGGTGGCAGCATCATGCTGTGGGGATGTTTTTCATCAGCAGGGACTAGGCAAGTGGTCAGAATCAACAGAATGATGGTTGGTGCTAAGCACAGGGAAATTCTTGAGGAAAACCTGTTTCAGTCCTCCAGAGATTTGAGACTGGGACGGAGGTTCACTTTCCAGCAGGACAATGACCCTAAGCATACTGCTAAAGCAGTGTTTAAGTGGTTTAAACATAATCTGTAGTATGACTTAAAGATTACTGTACACCATCCAACTTGAAGGAACTGAAGCAATTTTGCCATGAAGAATGGGCAAAAATCAAATAATTATGTATGCTCAAGTTTTATGTTTTTTTTTTTTTTTTTTTTTTTTCTTATTTCTTGTTTGTTTCACAATACAAAATATTTTGCATCTTCAAAGTGGTAGGCTTGTTATGGAAATCAAATTATACACCGCCTCAAAAATACATTTTAATTCCAGGCTGTAAGGCAACAAAATAGGAAAAATGCCAAGGGGGTGAATACTTTTGCAAACAACTGCACAAACGATATCATACAGCCAATGTCATATATATAAAAATCACAGGAGTACGTTTCATAGTTAGAAAGAAGTCAGGACTTCCATAGTTAAACAAAAAGTCTACCGTATTTCACCAATTAATAGCCTGGGTGTTTAATACGCAAAATCAACTTGGACCCCAGGCATTTAAAAGAACTAGGCGGCTATTCACTGCAGGCCTTTATTTATTTTTACACAGACGTGCACCAGGCCATTATTGTGATGACAGTTACTGTCCAACATATTTACAGTCGGTCGATTTAAGATTACAGTACACCCTTTTTTCTAATGTTAGCTAGCTCTCTTATTTTGACAGAAAACGGAAGTGCAGCACAGTTATTGTGCGGCTAACTGTTTACTTCTGCAAAAATAAGGTGAATAGCCTTATTTTGGGTTACCTCAATAAAATGCAAATAATCGCCCTGGCAGTTATTCAAGTGGGCGTTTAATACGCAAAATGACCCCAGGCGTTTAAAAGAACCAGGCAGCTATTTGCGGCCCGGCGATTAATTGGTGAAATACGTTATCTTTCCTCCTTTTTGCAGTTTTAAATATCTCATTTTTGAATAACCATACCTTCTTCACATATTCATCTGACCAGATCACCTCAACATCCGTGTTTTTGCATCATACAATGGGTCTCTCAGGTTATCATATAAGGGACAGAAAGACGCAAAATACAACTCATTTCAAAATGCAAGTCTCTACTTTTCTCTACTGGTCGTTTGAAAGTTTTGATGCTATTTTTCCAAACCTCAAGATATCACTGCGCCCTCTGTTTTCAGTGCCATGAAGTTTCAAATTTTTTCCGGCACAAACAGGCAGGCCCATTGTTTCATAAGCGTTTATACAGCTGTAACCCAGACAGCCTGCCAAATATTAATAAAATTAATCTATCAATAAAAAAAAAAAATTAAGAGTATTGTTCTGCATTCACCAGCTCTGTTCAGTTCAGTTGGAGTTGGTAGAAGTACTATAGGGACTAAAAAATAAACCATTTTAAACAGATTTGTGTGTTTCCACAGCAAGACCAGCTATATACCTGGGCAGCAGTCAGCCAGCCTCCCCACTCCCTGGAACCCCCAGAGGGGAAACTACCTGGTCAGATCAGGGGTCTCTGTCCCCTAGCCAGGCCAGCTGGAGATGACAAGAATGGACTCAGATACACTGAGGCTGGTAAGGACAGTAAATTGAAATTTTATTGGTTACATAAATAGTTAATGGTGATCAGGGATGGGGCATGGGCAGAAGGATATCATAAGTTTGTTGACCTGCAGACATTTACATTACGGAAAACTCTGAAAAAGGCATCACATCATAAAACTTTGACCTAATTCAGCATATGCACTGCAAAAACTCAAAATCTTACCAAGATTATTTGTCTTATTTCAAGTCAAAAATGTCTTATTCCTAGTCAAAATATCTCATTACACTGTCGCATCACAGTGAGAAGGTCCTGGGTTTGATTCCCACCCAAGGTCCTTTCTGTGTGGAGTTTGCATGTTCCTCCGGGCACTCCGGTTTCCTCCCACCGTCCAAAGACATGCAGGTTAGGTGAATTGGAGAAGCTAAATTGCCCCTAGGTATGACTGTGTGTGTGAATGTCAGTGTTTGGCTGTCTGCCCTGCGATGGACTGGCGACCTGTCCAGGGTGTTTCCTTGCCTTCGCCCTATGTGTGCTGGGATAGGCTCCAGCACCCCCCCCACGACCCTAGTGAGGATAAGCGGTTTAGAAGATGAATGAATGAATGAATGAATGAATGAATATCTCATTACACTTAAAATAAGACATGATCACCTCAGAAGTAACTTGTTTTTAGACAACTGTCTCTTGTTTCAAGTGAAAATTTGCTTGAAACAAGTGAAAATTTGCTTGTTTCATTGGCAAAATTTATTTCTTGTTTCTAGCTAATTTTCACTTATTTCAAGTGAATTTTCACTTTTTCCACTGGCAAATTTTGCCAATGAAACAAGCAAATTTTCACTTGTTTCAAGTGAATTTTCACTTGAAACAAGTGAAAATTGTCTAAAAACAATTTACTTCTGAGGTGATCATGTCTTATTTTAAGTGTAATGAGATATTTTGACTAGAAATAAGACATTTTTGACTTGAAATAAGACAAATAATCTTGGTAAGATTTTGCGTTTTTGCAGTGTGCAAGCCTTCAGTGCTGCTATGGAAGTGCTGTAACACCCCCTTTTCCATTTACTCATAGATATGTTGAACTGGAGTTAAGATATGCCTTTCCATCTTACTGGCATTTTCTCACTATTTTATCTACACCACCATCTTCTGTTTATACTGACTAAATGGCTTGCAAGACAATTAAGAATCTTTGTATGAGAAATGTCATGTACAACAGCTGGCAAGTCATAATTTCAGTGGAGATTGTAATTATGCTTCATCAAAATATATTTGTAAATATCTATAACATTAATTACAGATAGTCAAATACAACCAATAAATGTTGAAATGGCTTGCCATATATTAATGACAGCAATTACTGGTCTAGATACTGGGATTTCTAGCTTTAAAAGCTCATAAAGGGTCATACACTGGACTTGTGGTCAACAACCTTGACATAATGATTTCTCATTGGTTTTAAGAGGACCTTGGATGGAGTTTAAAGCCGAGTCAAACCTGTGTATGCTTTCACAAAAATTTCATAAAAATTTTGCCACATAGCATTCAGTTGGTAGTGAACCTGCCGAGGGATGCATTTTCAGGTCTGCAGTGGTGCATGAGAATTAATGGCACAGCTAAGGCGCTATAACCAGCTGCTCATTTATGGTGAGGTTGGGGGGTAGTGGTAGTTAATGCACTTATTTGGCCTTTTTTGTTTTCATTTCTTCTTACTCATTTAACCTCTCCTCAGCTTGGAGTGCATCCCCACCCACTAAATTCAGAAAAAATCAGTTGAGCAGCATCGCGAAATGTGCTGCTCAAAGCCAAATTATTCTTTGAGAATAAATATTAACATCTTATTAAGAAATTATCTCCACCTAGTTTTTTTGAGGAGTTTTTTTCCCCTTTCTTTTCCAATCTGCATTTTACTCTCTGAATGCAATTTTCTGTCTTTTCTTTTGGCATTTTAGAGGACAATGAAGGTGAGTGATAGTTTGTGTACATTGTTTTCACATTTCATCTCATGTTTTTGCTTCGTGTCATCTGAACTGTATGTTTGTCACTGTAGGGCAGTAGTAAAGCTAAAGCTGGTTTAGGCAGCCAGCAGTGTTTTGTCCTCAGTTAAAACCACACTGTGACCACACTGTGCAGTTTTCTGAGGATAAAGGCCCTTATAGGTGGAATATTTTGTTCAATGCAAAGATTTTTATTTATTTATTTCCTATAAAACTGTCAAACTACTTGTACAGCTAAGATTGGGCAGAATTTGAAACAATTATTGTAATTTGCTTTTAATTATACACATCTATTTTATTGTTTTGGCTTACCATCCAGTCAATGGCTGTGAAAATACAAAATTCACAACACCACCTGGATGCGTTGTGAATTCATAATGTTATCAGCAAAACCTGAAATTTTTGTAAAGTCAAACTTTTCACAGCATTGGACAAATGAGGAATAATTTGCTTAGCATGACAAAATCTATGGCTATCTATTCATCTACATCAATCTCTGATCTTCAGTGGCATCTCTAATAATCCAGTGATAGATTATCATTATGCACCATTCAGTGATCAGAATGATCAAAATATAAAATAAGTTTAATCTATTTTTGATATTTGTCATTGACGCCTTTAGTGCAAAAAGAACAGATGGTGGCAAAAGACTTTGATGGACATGATGGCCAGGGGTTATCAAAATACTCACATCAGATTTTTGGAACCCTGCACTCATGAATTGTTGCAGATTAATACATCTGTACATCTATCTATCTATGGATCTATCCATAGATAGATAGATATAGATGTATATAGATGTGTATATGTGTGTGTGTGTGTGTGTGTGTGTGTGTACTATTATTTATTTTTTTAGGTAGTGTGAAATAATACCTTTCTTGCAGGTTCCTCACAAGTAAAGCATGTCCTGTCTCAAGCTCATGTGTGACTGTGTTGTTTCCATTCTGAGTCCTGAACATATTAAAGCTGCTTGAGCCCTCAGTGTAATGCTTCTGTCACTAGTCACCTGGACAGAGGACGTTGTCATTCATTCATTCATTCATTCATTCATTCATTCATTCATTTTCCATGCTGCTTACCTTGTCCAATCAGGATATGCGTCTTGGACATTTGGTAACTGACCAAAATCAACAAATTCAGTAAAGAATCTAGATCAGGAAGAACTCTGGAATTTGTGCAGCCTGTGTGCAGTCAGTCATATGGTTGTACTGAACTCTGTTTTTAGAGACTTTAAATTTAAAAGCCTATGAGCCCAAACACTGTAAATCATTAATGATAATATATTCACAGTAAACCAATTTCTACTAAGATTTTTTTTTTTTTTTGCATGTTACTTTTTTACTTTTCTTTTGATTGGGAAAACAACATCAATCTGATTTTTTGTTAAACAAAAATAAGATAAAAATAAAGAAATAGGCTATGTCAACAGCATTAAGTTGGACAGGTTATAGCTAATGGTATCTCTGCCTTTCATACATTGTCCTCTGTTTGTCATAACATATAATACTAAAGCAATACTGAGTACATACCTATTCATAATTAAATAGATAACAGAATAATCTACTAGCAGTCATACAAAACCTGTGACTATGTGCCTGATGCTAACTTCAGTGAGCTGACTCTTGGCCTGTGTCTGTCTAGAACACCAGGCAGCCATCTTGGGTCTGAAGCAACAACAGAAGGAGGAGATCGAAGAACTTCAGGTCAGTCTCTTGTATTTTTATTAATGTATTGTTTTACACTACACTATTACACTAATGTCTTATAAATGACTTACTAATGATTGTTATTATAAAGTGTTACTGAAAATACTGCAACACCCAGTGTGTTTCATACCATTCTCTCTTCCATGGGGGCATTTAAGGCTAATATTTGATATCCAACCTCTTCCAATAATGAAATTATTGTATCAGTGATTTTAATGAACATACATTAAAGTGATGTTTCATTTTCTTACCCATATAGTCATATTTGTTGTTGTATGTGAGTGGAAGTGTGCTGTTCCAAAATGAATGAAGTAGATACAGACTGGAAAACAGGATATTTCAGCTTTGTGTTGCTGCTCAAGATTGTGCTGTGTTCTGGCCTATATTTATCTCATTAATTTTGGAGCAGTAAGCTTCCTGTGAAGCTGTCATTTTCACAACAGGGAGGTATTTAAGGGACCAAATATGATGGATATATTCCGCTCACACAGAACAACAAATATGACTATATGGACAAGAATTGGAACTATCACTTAAAATATAAAATGTCTTTCAATTTAATCACATCTCAACATTCTCCCTTATCATCAGGAGGAATGTGTCCTAAAGACGGTAAAACTGAAGGAGGAACATGTCAACGTCATCCAGCAACTTGAACAAACCATCGAAGACCTCAGAACCAAGATTGCTGAGCTGGAGCGACAGCCTGTGTTGCCAGACAGAAATGGTATTACAACCAGCACAAGAGACCAGGAGTGTGGAGGAGAGGAAGACCTTATGAAGATTGTTTGTGACGTTCACCTCCAGACAGAAGCAATGCTTGGGTTGGGTTGCCTGGAGGCCAAATCAGTCCAGACCTCACCTATGGATGACAACTTCAAGTTCAAAGTGCCTTGTAGTGAGCCTGTGGCAGTGAATGGCCTGCTGCAGCCCACTGACACTCAAGCAGGCTTTCAATGTGTATGCCAGCAGCAACCTCCCCCGCCTGCTTGTCCCCTTCCAGGAGAAGCTGTGCCTCCTCCTCTTCCAGGACACACAGTGGCACCTCCTGCTCTGCCACCACCTCCTCCACTACCGGCAGGGGGTGCAATGCCACCTCCTCCACCACCACCTCCTCTAACCCCTGGCTTAGTCATCTGCCCTCCTCCTCCCTTGCCAGGTATGACTGGAATCCCACCACCACCCCCACCTCCTCCTCCTCTCCCTGGTGGCCTTGCTCCTCCTCCTCCACCGCCTCCCTTACCAGGGATGGGAGGTCCTCCTCCACCACCTCCCTTACCAGGGATGGGAGGTCCTCCCCCGCCACCTCCCTTACCAGGGATGGGAGGCCTACCTCCCCCACCACCTCCCTTACCAGGGATAGGAGGCCAACCTCCCCCACCACCTCCCTTACCAGGGATGGGAGGCCCACCTCCACCACCACCAGTGCCCGGTTGTGGGCCTCCACCTCCCCCTCTTCCATCAGGAGGCATCTGTTATCCTCCAGCTTCTCTAGAGACCCTGGGTTCCCTACCACCTCCTTTGCCGTTGGGGCTGTATGCACTAGGTCTGGCCCAGGAGAAACCACCCAGGAAGGCCGTGGTGGAGCCGCCGAGACCCATGAAGCCTCTTTACTGGACCAGGATTCAGCTGCACAGCAAAAAGTAAAGATGGTCCTGATGTAGCCCACATGCCCCCAAGATGGTGCTGCAATTCATTCACTTTTACCTGCATCTTAAGTTCAGACATAATCAATTGCAAGAAATTTTCCTTGCATAATCCTCGCAAGAAATTTCAACAACATAACATGCAGCTAGAAGTGATTGGTCAAAGACAGCTTCAAATACTGTAACTTCCTCCTTGAGTAAAATGATTTTACCCTAGAAATAGTTTTATTTTATTTTGAGAACACATTTTAATATCTTGGAAACAGAAAAACATCAAAATCACCATTCATTCATTCACCATTCATTCTGCTGGCAAAAGCCAACAGAATGAATACGAAGTGGACCACATGTCCACATAGTAATATGCTAAAATTCAATGTCAAAATGAAGGTGATATGCAGAACAAACCAAATTTTTTATAGACCAAAGGCTGTTTATTGGGTTTGTTGGCCTTTTTTGATCCATGTTGCACTCATAGATGTTCAGAATGGGTTTTAACAACAAAATCAAACTTAAATGGCTATTGTACATTTATCAATTATTTACTAAACAAGGGAACCATTACATCAGATCTTGTTTCCCACCAGCCACCTCTTGCTGCATAGGGTGTGGTTTTCAATGGATATAATTCATACTCAGGAAGCAAATTCAGGAAACACAAGCAATTAGCAAAACACATTCACCAAATACTTCTTATTGAAAGAAAAAAAAACAATCTACCATATCACAATTGTAACAATATACTTTATAGGTTTATTTTTTTCTGTTTAACCAATTAAAAAATGAAGCAGGAAGCAAGAAAAATAAATTTATCACAACAGCAACAATTACATAGAGATATAACCACCATTATTTCTGTCCTCAATTCTTCAAGCACTTCCCCACATTCTAAATCCTACAAACCTAATGGAAATGCCCCCTATGCACATGCACCATTCACAAGCGACATTCAAATTATCATATTAATCATGGAAATTCATACCTACCCTTCCCCCTCCCTCCACCTTGATTCACTGTAGCTGGGACACACCCATATATCTAGAGCACAGACTGACAGACGCAAAGAAGGAAAATGAGAGCATTTAAGTGTAACTGTTGTTGTTATACTCAGAAACTATAGCAATATCTTGAGGTAAAGTAAAAATACAATCTTGATTTAAATTTAGGAAACACAAACCTTCAACATTTTGATAGCCTCTCAAAGTGCATTTTTTAAATGATTGAACTGAAAGTTAGTCATATGTCAAAGTTTGATGGACAAAACTACATAAGACTCAACCTTCAAGTTTGATATCTTGATACCTTTACAATGCTTCTTAGAAAAAGTGGAATAACTGAAATAAGAAATAAGTAGGAGCCACAGAAGAACCAGATTAGAATTTCAAATGATACTTAAATTGATGCTCAATTTAAAAGTGGTAAGGACTGCAGGGCTGTTTGTATAGTGAGTGACCTTCATCAGTAGGAAGGAGTAAAATAGGGCACAGATTGAGGACGAAATGTAAACACCTTCTAATTGACACCAGGACATCATAGGAGATTCAAGCAAATATGTAATCTTGTGAATATGAGCAACGCCATAACAAAATTTCAAATTATTCAAGGCTACTCCACCATCAGATTTGCACCTCTGAAATGAAGGTCTGTAGTGTAGAAGGAGGTTCCCTGCTGCTTAGGTAAACATCAACTTGACATTGACTGTTACATGTGAGGACCTTGTTAGAGTGAGCAGACCTATTGCTATTAGAGTAGTAATCCACTACCAGCAGATAATTTTTTTCTGTGCAACAATAGAAACATTTATCATTTCACAGAGTCACACCGAAAAACATTAGAATCTAATGGATCTCAAGAATCCAGAAGGATATTGCTTCACATTTTAATATTTGACCCATTAGCACTGCTTGATGGAGTCTAGCCATGATAGCTAGTAAGTATGCTAGTGAGCTAATTTCCCTGCCAGATTCAGAGTTGCAGTTGTTCCTGGGACTGAAAATGAATATGATAATTCTTATATGTATGTAAATTCCTAGTTAATGTTAAAGAAATCCTGGTTTTGTAGGCTATATACACTCCTGATAAAAATTTTAAGACCAGTTGAGAAATTGCAAGAATTTACATTTTGCACTGTTGGATCTTAAGAAGATTCTAAGTAGAGCTTCAAAATGCAAAAAGAAGAAATAGGTATGAGACAAAAAAATTTTTGAGTAAGCAATTTATTGCAAACAACCATTAAACTGAAAGAGGCTGTTCATCAGCTGATCAAAAGTTTAAGACCACAGCCTTTAAAAGCCCAAATCTTGGCAAAAATGTGGATTAAGTGTCATTTTCTGTCAGGTATCCACACTGTCATGACCTCCTGATGGCAAAGGCAAAAAAGCTTTCTCTCCTTGAACGCGATCGGATTGTTGAGCTGCATAAGCAAGGCCTCTCGCAGTGTGCCATTGCTGCTAAGGTTGGATGCAGTAAGACAGTCATTTTAAACTTCTAAAAAGATCCTGAGGGTTATGGAACAAAAAAGTCAAGTGGTAGACCCAAAACAATTTCACCGGCCCTGAGCTGGAGGATCCAATTGGCTGTCCATCAAGACACGGGACGATCCTCGGCCCAAATTAAGCTTGTCACTGGTGCCAACTGCAGTCCTATAACCATCGGACGGCATCTGCGAGAGAAGGGTTTTAAGAACAAAAAACATCTTCAAAGGTCTCGTCTCCTTCAACGGCACAAAATTGCCCGTTTGGAGTTTGTACGAGAGCACCAAACATGGGACATTGAAAGGTGAAAGAAAGTTTTATTCTCTGATGAGAAAAAATTGAACCTTGACGGTCCTGATGGCTTCCAACGTTACTGGCATGACAAGGAGGTCCCACCTGAGATGTTTTCTACACGGCACAGTGGAGGGGGTGCCATCATGATCTGGGGGGCTTTTTCCTTCAATGGAACAATGGAGCCTCAGGTTGTGCAGAGGCGTCAAATGGCAGCTGGCTATGTGGAGATGTTGAAGGGGGCATCCCTCATGACTGAAGGCCATCATCTTTGTGGTCATGACTGGGTTTTTCAACAGGAAACGCTGCAGTTCACAATGCGCCCCTGACAAAGGACTTCTTCCAGAGAAATAACATCACTCTTTTGAACCATCCTGTGTGTTCCCCTGATCTAAATCCAATTGAGAACATTTGGGTGAAAACGTACAGATAATCCAAGGCAACTCTTCTTATGCATAAAAAGCCTTTAATAGAAGTGGCTTACATGATAAAAGGCTCCAACATGTTTCGGCCAGAGCATGGCTTTCATCAGGGAGAGTACTACTCTCCCTGATGAACGGGGAAATATTTTCCCCGTAAGTCCAATGAGCACCTTCTTTAGTCATGGTATGAACCTTTTTTACATGAAATGTTGATGCGCTGTAGCCTTCTCCTAGTCTCCCTTTTTTCATGAGAACATTTGGGGTTGGATGGCAAGGTAAGTTTACAAAAATGGACACCAGTTCCAGACAGTGGATGCCCTCCGTAAAGCCATCTTCACCACTTGGTGTTAAGCCTGAGCTCGAATGAACAGAACCCACAATGCAGATGCGGTAAGAAATAACAGAGTTCTTTAATTAACAAAAAAACAATCCAAAACAGAACACGGAGTAATCCAGGAGTGGCTGGGCGCAGCAGGCAGGACACAGAGGGGCAGGCAGGACACAGGCAGGCAAGGCATGGTCTGAAGGCAGAGCAAAAATCCAACGGTCAAAAGACTGGTCAACAAAGAGTAGAGCAAGATCAAAAATAGAAGCCGGGACGTTACCACGCAGGGTACAGGATGAACTGGTGGTGAATGGAGGTCTGGACCGGAGTTATAAAGGCTGTAGAGTGGTGGAGTTAATGATGGGATGGAAACCAGGTGCGTGAGTGGGAACAGGTGAGGATAAATAAATGAGCCTGCCATGCCCAGCCTACGGGGAGAAACTGACACAAACACAGGGGGAGGGGAAACAGGAAAATAAAAAAAAACACACACAGGGAGATGCGACTCCTAACACTTGGAGCAACATTCCCACTAGCCTCCTGGAAGCACTAGCATCAAGCATGCCGAAACAAATTTTTGAGGTGATTAACAAGAAAGCTTTTTTGCCTTTGCCATCAGGAGGTCATGACAGTGTGGATACCTGACAGAAAATGACACTGAATCCACATTTTTGCAAAGATTTGGGTTTTTAAAGGTTGTGCTCTTAAACTTTTGATCAGCTGGTGAGCAGCCTATTTCAGTTTAATGGTTGTTTGCAAAAAATTGCTTACTCAAATTTTTTTTGTCTCACTCCCATTTCTTCTTTTTGCATTTTGAAGCTCTACTTAGAACCCTCTTAAGATCCAACAGTGCAAAACGTAAATTCTTACAATTTCTCAACTGGTCTTAAAATTTTGATCAGGAGTGTATGTCAATCTTCCAGGGCAAGTTTCTCACCTTGAGTATTCAAAATGGCCATGGTGTGATAAGGTCAATTGCTGTAAACATTAGAAATGTGTCTAAAAGTTATGTGACCATTTTGGTGTCTCTTGTCCATCAATGATGGCATAATTCTTTTTTTCTATCTTTTTTTATTAATATTGAATTGCTGTTGCTATGTTTCTCAGGGAGGTTTCTTCTTCGTTGGTGTGGGAGACAATCGAGGAGCCGCAAGTGGACTTCGAGGAATTTGTAGAATTGTTCTCAAAAACAGCTGTGAAGGAGAAGAAGAAGCCGCTGTCCGACACGATTGCCAAGTCTAAGGCCAAACAGGTCAGTGTATGTGAGTATGAGTTATATATGTACATATAACTTACTATATGTATCTTTTATTATGAAGCCTTTTATGATCTATTATAGTCCTTCAATATGTAAAGTACTTTGCAACTACATTTACAAAATGTATTGATATACATTTTTACTTACTTGCTTCCTAATACATGAGTGAAAATTAAAACCTCCAGTTGGTGATCTTCATAAGGCCTACAACCACCAATACAAACATTTGATTATAAAACAAACATTGATTTAAATCAATGCATGGACAAAGTAAAATGGAAGTTTAAAAAAAGTTATAAAAAAAAAAAAGTAATTCAGTGCTTAAAAAAAAAACAAACAAAAAAACAAGTTAAGTAAGAAATACTAAAACTCTTTCTACCACAAAGGTCTAGGGTTCTCCTTACCACTTATATCCATATAACAACTGCAACAGTTTATTTAGCTCAGAAAAATGCATAAAAAGGAGTCTTTGAAACCAGTAAAAGATGAGTTATGCAATATCACAATATTACGATATCCAAAGTCCCAGACAATATGTCATCTCATATATACTGATACATCAATATATCCTCCAGCCCTGCTGCTAAGGTGACGAAGGTACTGATTAGGACTTTGTTGATTTCCTCATCCATGCTTTTTATCAGTGGCACTCTGTCAGTCTTGTTTAATCACTATATGTGGCCTACTGTGTCATACTGCCACAGCTACATATTAACTTAGATTTGCTAGTTTTTCAGGGAGCAGCTGGCTGATATGTCCTTGTGTACTGTGAATACAAATCTTACTCTAATATGTTTTTAGGTTGTGAAGCTCCTAAACAACAAACGTTCTCAGGCAGTAGGAATCCTCATGTCTTCCCTGCACCTTGATATGAAAGACATTCAGCATGGTGAGTTAACAAGAAAGAAAAATGATTGCTGCTGCACAACAACAGGATGAGGCTGATCAAATTGAGACGTTGTGGTATAAGTAGAAGATGATCAGAAGAAGATTAATCAGAAGACAGCAAGAGGAGAAAGGGGATTTGTATATAATACTAGAATAAGCCATAATGTCTTCAGAATTGGAGTATTTGGAGATTAAGCAACAGCAGCACACTCACTGTTGATCCCACTTGACAGCCTACATGGCAACTTTTGCTGTAGTTGCTTCTCAGCAAAAATCTCAGTGACAAGTCATTAATATCACTTAATTAATGTCACTAATTTCTACGCCAGAGGTGTTAGGTATTAGAAAACTGAATGTGTGTTTTCAGGGATGGTGTGTGTGTGTGTGTGTGTGTGTGTGTGTGTGTGTGTGTGTGTGTGTGTGTGGTGTTTTTATAAATGGTTTGAGAGACCAGTTTTTAACATTAAATAAAAAGATTGCTGATATAATTGCACATGATGTTACCTGTCATAATCAATGTTATAGAACCTGTTATAAACTCTCTCTCCCTTGCCAGCCATCCTCAACCTTGACAATACAGTAGTGGACTTGGAGACCCTGCAGGCACTCTACGAAAATGTAAGAAAAACACACACTCAGTCAGTTTATATTGTCTATACTGTTCTCACATGCATGAAACTTCTAGGTTAAAGTCATTCCTCCAAAAAGTTCCTCCAATGAACAGGCCACGTGTTGTACTTGGCAGGATTTTTAATGGAGAAAAGGTAAAACTGAAATAAAACAAATTACACATTTAAGTATTACAGGCAGGTAATATTCCAGGTAAATATCACAGGCATTTGGCTATAAACTGTCTTAATATCACTGCCTCTTTAGCAGGTAAATTTAGCTATACACAGGTAAGTACAAAATGAGTCAAATAAATATACAATAAATGAGGTAATCTGTGTCTAATATTAACATATTTTCACTTCTCAGGGGCTTAAAGAGCATATTGCAGGTTGGAGACCCCAGTGAATCAATGTGTAGGAAAATGATGTAGGAACTGAATTTTCACTGGAATACGCATATATATACTACAGTGACCTCTGGAGTTGTTTTTGTGAGAGAATTTTACTTCCGCATCTGAAAAAGCTAAACCGGAAGTGACGTAGGAAGAGGGAGTGCAGTCAGTTTGAACAATAGGAAAATAATGGGTCTTAAGGCCAGTTAAGACCCACTGAAGAGTTTGTGAATGTGTATTCATATCAATATGACGGACCACCGCCGTATAATTACGAGCCTGTTAGGCGTCAAAGAGACCAGGAACAGACCAGGGTCAGAAGAAATAACGGTCAGAGAGAGATGCAGTTGTGGTGCGAGGAGAACCAGTGGAGGACTGGGCAGATGACCAGGGTTAGCTTGTAGATACGTGTATATATACTCATACATCTATGGACATTAGCAAGCGTTATCTAACACTGTGTTCACATCACAACATTGTAAAGTTTGCTATCACGTATCAGGCTATAACTAGTAATGATCGTCTAATACCAGCAGGAGTATTGAGTATTGATGATCCTGCTGGCCCAACTGATGGCCCATCAGGTGGGCCGGCCGCAGCCACCCGGCTTAAAGTAGCAGCCAGCTGACATGCCGCTCTGGCTGTCAGTTGGATGCTTTCTGAAGGAGGAAATTACCTCCGAAACTGTCAAGGAAAATAAACATCCCTTAAGCTATGTCTGATTAAAAGAAACAAAAACGTCTTTTAGTTAAAAGGAAGACATGATGAATGTATTTGAACTATATTGATTTATGATGACATCGGACTATGCCTGTTGTTGTATTTCAACGTGATGAAGTGCATTCTGGGGGCAATGGTGCTTGGGTGCGTTTGGGCTTTAGGTAATGTGAGTGCAGGCCAGCCGGGTACTGGCCCTGTGTGAGCAGACACACGGAGCGCTCAGCTCTGCCCGCGGTGAAACAGAGGAGAGAAACTCAACGCAATCATAAATGACAGCAAAACACAGTAGGGCCTGTTTATTTATGTTATTTACCTAATTTATGTGAACTTGTTTCATTTCAGCTCAGTGTGAGCGTCTACTGTGTTTTGCTGTCATTTATGGTCGCACTGAGTTTCTCTCCTCAAACAGTGGAGCCGATGTCCTGACAGGTTGGAGTTTGTGCAACCAGCACAAACACAAACACACGATGATGATAAATAAATGCTATGTAAAACTACTGAAAACAGACCAATTCACTATACCACAACCACTCAGACTTGCTACCACCTACTACTGTGCAATAAGCTGGGGCAGAGCTGAGGAGACCGACTCCCTCTTGTTACGTCATATGACATGATGTTGAAAAAATAAAGCGTTTTTAGGCGCTTTGCTCAAAACGGCCACTTTTTCCTCTGAATATGTGCCCTTATATCTTGTAAAACATATTAAATCCTGCATCAACCTTTCACATGGTCATTTTCACACAAGGTTAAGTATAAATTTTGTAAAAATTTTAACCTGCAATATGCTCTTTAAATTACAATGTACTTACTGGCAATTCCACAGTAAAAGGAACAGAAAAAGGATGGATATTGACTACACCAACATGTGCCAACATATGCTTCCAGCAACAAAAATGGCTGTCCTACAGGAAGTTCCCATTTAACAGGAAGATAACAAAATAAAACCTCCAACTTCAAAATAAAATCTTACAAACTTAGCTGCCTTTTATTCTGTTACATTACACTCCCCGCCTGGCGTCCATAGGACGACACATACACCTTTACCTAAACGACCTCTGAATTCAACAGTAGAACCAATTCAGAGATGGGTCTCAGGTAGGTTTTAGAGGGCAAGTGGGATGTCACCTTTACATCCACTTTACTGACTAGTCCATCATTGCTTTGAGTATTGATGATCCGGTTTGAATGAGTAATATGCCCTCCTACTGGTAGGAGACTTCTTCAGGGTACTACTAGCAGGTAAGTCTTGCTTCTTTTGGATACGTTTTATCTCTTCTGTGTACACCTCATGTTGCACAGCTTTGATAATGATGTGTTCCTCCTTTGTCAACTCAGCACTTGTCACGCCTTTCCTGCAAAAATGCCAGCCAACACATACTGAATCACATAATGGTTTGTGGAAACTTTGTGCAACATGTAACAACTGTGCTGCAGCTCTTGTCAGTAGACCCCATGAGGAAAAATGTTCAAAGCGTTTAGTGTCCAGCTGTTTTCTTGAGACTGTGGTCGAGAAAGTTGCGACCTCAGGACGGAGCTCTACATCTGAACTTGAATCAATCAGTACAAAGGACGTGTTGTCTGATGATGATCATTTGCTTAATGTCAGCAATTATGGCAACAGGTTCCTTCCAGATCCTCAGAAGGACTCTGAGCAGACTACTGTTGAGGTTGGGCAAGCAAGCAAGACCTCATTCAGTGACACTCCCTTGAAGCGAACACTAGAGTCAAACACAACCCAGATTTTCCCGGGCTTCTGCGGGTGTTACATCCCAGAAAAGGGAAGGTACCATCTTTCCTTTCCCTCTTCTAGCGATAGTGCCAGTTCAGCATGGTGATTGTGTAGGATACCTTGCATGAACTCCATGAAATCCTCTTTCACGCTGGGTTTCCTCTGAAAGTTACGTAGCAGTGACATAAGTCGTTGGTATCCATAGTGTCTGTTGTTAGGGAGCTGCTTCCATGGGTTTCAAAATGGCAAGGGTACCACCCAGCTGCCGCTTTCATCCCTAACAAACCCCTTTTCCATCAGCTGCAGAAAGGACAGGTCATCAATGGAAGGTGCAAGCTGATTGTCCCTTTCAGACCCTTGGAAAACTGTTCCACCAACGTGGTCATCTTGCTGCACTGGAGAACATGACCAAGGTAGAGTACTGTTCTGCTTGGAACTCTGACTGATGTCCTCCTCAACCTTGACATGGTTATCGCAAGGCTGCAGATAGCTCGGATGGCCATATTCCATGAAGCATGTTTTAAGTGTTCACTTTCTTTGTGCTCCACTCCACTCACCAACAATGACTCACCCAAGGTCATGCTTCTGGGCAAAAGGGGCATGTGCAGGCCATTACACTGCTGACGCACCTTATGGACCTGGAGAATGTTCCGTCCTAATAGGAGCAAAATGTCTGCAGAAGCATCCAGAGGAGGTATTTGGTTTGCTATAGCTCTCATGTGGCTATGGTGGTACACTGCCTCAGGAGTTGGAATTTCCTCTCGGCAGTTAGGCACATTACTGCACTCTATCAGAGTTGGAAGCAGAATGCTTATTTCTCCTGTGAGTGGCTCAACAATGTAACCATGAGCTCTTCTTCCAGTCACATTGACAACTCCAGCACAAGTGGTTAGGATGTATGGTACTGATGGCAGGGCCGGCCCGTGGCATAGGCAGTATAGGCAAATGCTAAGGGCGCCATCTGCTGGAGGGGCGCCGCTAGCGGCCAGAGGGGCGCCGGCTGTGTGTGCGTTTTATTATAAACGGGTGCTGTCCATCCTTAAATGTCATTGGCTGAACCGCGTTCCATGCCGTTGTAAAATCAGTGTAACCCACCGGTAGACCGCAACACAAAATATCCCTGCGTCAGTGTAAACGGACATAGCGTTGCCTAGCAACCAACTACTATGCGCTCCACTTCCTCATTTGGTTACATTTGTTACAAGACATTTGTTAACAAAATGTCAGACTTTGTAGTGAATTTTGATTTGCTGGGTGGCCTGAGCCTGGAGGTGTGGTTGGAAGAGGTGCTTGGTGTCTGTTAAAAGACACTGAATTCACCACCAGCAACAATGTTGTGGTAAAGAAACTCCGCCGAGAAGGATGTGACAAATCTTCCCACCACCAAGCCATAACCAAGGCAGACTGCCAGAAGATGAAGCACTTTCAGGCACGAACTGCAAAAACACACCTGTCGCGAAATGCACTCCACCGTCCCTGCAAAGAGAAGTCCAAACATAATTGAACACTATTTTGACAATTGCACTATTAATGGAAATATCCAATTCAACATTAACGAGCCCAAATAGCCTGATGTGACATGATGATGGCGCTAGATGAAAAAGCAATCCTAGCGTCTGTGTTGCTAGGCAACCGTTCTGTCCACTCTATCTTGCTTGGTGGAAGAATGAATAGTTATCAGTTTTTCTTCTGTGTTTATTTTATGGGCTATACGTAGGGTAACCGTTTTATAAAAGCAATAAGCCCCTTGAAGCCGTGAGTTACAGTGATTTTACAACTCCGCTGGGCGTCGTGCCTTAGGTAAGAACGCCCCTCAGCCGTTGTAAAATCACTGTAACCCACGGCTTTTCAGGGTTTCAGGGTCCATGTTAGGCATGGAGGGGCGCAAGGGAGCATGGGAGTACTTTCGCCTAGGGCGCCAACATAGGTAGGGCCGGCACTGACTGATGGTCCTTGTATGTTGAATGCATCAAAGAGCTCTGTCTTACATAATGAGACATTACTTAGATTGTCTAAGATCACGTACATCCTTTTGGTCTGTTCACAACGACCTCGCAGATATACACTGACCAAGCATATCTTTGAACATGACTTTACACTGAAGCCTTTGCCACAAACCTGTGAGCACATTGTAGTACCAACTGAGATCGATTGATCTTCAGGTGCACTCTTTGGCTCCCCGCCATGGTCTTTAGGAGGGCTCAGTACCTTTGACTCCCTTAAAGCTGGACCTGGATGAAGTGCAGCTCTATGCCTGTCACTGTCGCACTCTGAACATTTTATCAAAATGTCACATTTTTAGGCCTGGTGGGAGACTGAAGCACAGCACTGGAAACATATGCCCTTGTCCTTAAGGAATTTCTTGGTGTTGTCAAGCAGCATTGCTCGGAAGCTCTTGCATTTCTTGAGCGCATGAAGTTTCTTTTGTATCGGAGATAGCGTGTTCAGGTCTTCCATTTGTTTGCTCACACCACTAGTAGTCTCCTTATGCACGTTAGTTTTGTGTACTGAAACTGGATTAATGTAGCTCAAGTTTCCCATCCTTTCCCATTTTAGAGTGGGCACTGTGGAACTGGACACGTTGAAACTTGGATCATTCCTTGCCTTGGCCTCCCTGCTAATAAACTGAGAGAAGACTGAGAATGGTGGGAAAGGTACATTATGGTCTTCCTTATATTTTGACCCAAACGTCATCCATCTTTCCTGCAAGTGGAAAGGCAACTTTTCCACAATGGGACTGATTCCTCTTGCCGTATCCAAGTATGATAATCCCTGCAGATAACCATCTTCCTTTGTAGCTTCAAGTTCGAACAACAAATCAGCGAGCTCTCGAAGCCTGTGGTTACCCCTGTGGTTATGACTTCTAGAGCACCATAGCAGTCCTCCAGTCTGGTTCAAATCAGATTAAGGCCCATCGATGGGTGCTTGATATTAGCAAATTTCATCCTGCAAGCTAGCTGACTTGAATCTGGACCTAACCATTTTATGAGCAGGTCAATCTGTTCATGAGCAGAAAGATCTACTAAATCACAATATTCAGTGAACAGTAAATACAAGCACAACTGATCAGTGCTGAAGAAACAGCCATATCACCCCATATCACCACATGGAATCCAACCTGGGTGCCTAAAGGCCAGCCATGACTCACTGTCAAGCCAAGCAGTTCAGTCTATTAATAGCCTCAGGGAAAAAATGTATCTGGCATGCTGGCTGGATGCTGGCTGGATGCTCCAAATGCTAACTGTTAGCCTCCTGCCATTGAGCTGTACTTCCCTCCAGCTAACTAGACTTTACTGGCATTGAATAGAAACATGATTAAATTTGATTATATTTGGGCATTCTAGAGAACACAGTTAACATATAACAGTGCAACATCCACAGTCCACAACATATCCAATTTACGCTCACAACATGCATGCCAAGATATTGCACATTCCCTTAATTCTGTGTAATCACTGTGTAAATGTCCGCTGTCTCAACTAACCTCCTCTGTCAACTCCAGGGTTACATTTGTAGCAGTGTTATAGTTTATCTTTCATGGTATGCTTTTCCCAGAGGGCACAACAGGATGAGATGGAGAAGATTGAGAAGCACATCAAGTCCTCTAAAGACAAGGAGAACCCTAAACCTTTGGACAAACCTGAACAGTGAGTCGATTTTATTCCTCTGTGTCTGAACAGGAATGTTTTCTGAATGTTGTGTCATTATGTGCAGTTTATAAAGCTATTTTTGGGCCAATCCTGCTCTAACTGTGGCTGGACACAATGGAAAGAGGCAGCAGAGTTGGTAGAAAGATAGAAGAGGATGAGTTAGTTCTAGAACAGGATTTATACTAGCTCTGTTCTGTGATTTTAGTTTCCGTAGCTAGCCAGTTGTTGTCCTGGCTCCACTAATGCCCTGGCATGGACAATGAAAAATGCCATTGACCAAATTCTCCCTGTCTGTACTTTAGTGATTGGTTTGAATATAGTTAAGTACTCACCAAAGTGAAGACTGTTTTGGAATTGTGAAGTGCTTTTCTCCACACTATGCTCTTCATTCCCAGAGTTTTGTATAAAAAGCTGCTCATCACCACATGTGATGTTGGGACTTTCAGAATCAACATGGTCTATTCATGCATGCATCATATTTGGCACTTTATACGTAAGGCTCCACTAGCTTTGCCAGTGAACATAATCTTTGTGGAGGAAATGTTAGACAGTATTTCAGGATCTTTTTCCTTAAAAACAGAGCAAATCAAGGCCATGGTGCATGGTGGCAACAGGAAAAAATTGTATTTGCTCTGTTATTAGCTGAAAGAAATGTAGCACATGTGCATATTATATATCAACTCTGAGATTACTAACACCACATTGTGTTAAAATGTGCTTTTTAAACAAAAATTTGGAGAATGGACACAATACTCAGTGTCGAAGTCTTCCATAATTCCAAAAAAGTGGAGAGTATTTTGGTGAGTTACTTAACTAAATTAAAGCCAGTCACTGGCATCCTCCATTGGCCCAATGTAGTGGGGCTAGGCTAACAAGAACTTAGGCACGGAAACTAAAGTCTTGGAACAGAGCTAGATTTCTGTTAGACAGTGTTCCTCCTGTATGGCATCCTGTGGCAACGGCGGCACATATACATGCAGCAGCTGGTGGCTCCCTCAATTTTAGCATAAAAAGGAGCGATTCTCTCGTTTTTATTACTGAGAATCGTATTACTTATGAGTGTATTACTTATGACAGTAATACACTCGTCAACATCAGAAGAGGAAGTGCAATGATTGGATTAAGTGCAGCGGACCTTGAGACGATCTCTGCTCTCGGCATCTCAAGATCCGACAGCCAAATCATTCGGACCAGTCGTCATCGCAAGCGGTGCAGTCGACCCAGGAAGAGAGGGAAACAAGCCGGGATAAGACTTAAGCTAAGAAGGCTTGGACCCAAGGCTGTGCCACTACCCAGCCTACTCCTGGCAAATGTCCGGTCGCAGGACAATAAAATGGATGAGATAAGACTCAGGCTGACTCAGCAAAGAGAAACCAGAAACTGCAGTGCTCTCATCTTTACAGAGACGTGTCTCCATAACAATATACCGGATGAGGCTTTAGTACTGGACGGGCGGAGCCTGTTCTGGGTTGACAGAACACAAGACTCTGGTAAGACAAGAGAGCGCGGACTCTGTGTGTACATCAGTGATGCTTGGTGCAGTCAGAGTGGATGGAAAATGTTTACCTGACGTTGAGTTTTTACTGCTGAGATGTCGGCTGTATTACCTGCCTAGAGAATTCACCAGTGTGTTTGTTGCAGCTGTTTACATTCCACCAGATGCAAATTCAAAAAATGCACTCCAGGAATTGTATGAGGTCATCAGCAGTCACATGACAAAACAGCCAGATGCTGTTATTATTGTTGCTGGAGATTTTAATCAAACGGACCTCAGAACTGTTTTGCCTAGATTCCTCCAGCACGTCCACATCTCCACCAGAGGAAACAACACACTGGACCATGTCTACACCAATGTTCCTGGCAGCTACAGCGCCCTCCCTTGTCCTCATTTTGGCCAGTCAGACCACATCTCCTTGCTTCTCCTGCCTACCTACATCCAGCTGACAAAAAGGGTCAAACCAACTGTAAAAACAGTTAAAGTGTGGACAGATGAAGCTACAGCAGCTCTACAGGACTGCTTTGAATGCACAGACTGGCAGATGTTCAAAGATGCTGCTACCCAGGAGTACCATATCGACCTTGAAGAATAGACATCATCAGTGACATCATACATCAGCAAATGTGCTGATGATGTGGTAAAAATAAGGTCAGTTAGATCATTCCCTAATGAGAAAGCCTGGATGAATGGAGAGGTGAGAGCTCTATCTAGAGCCAAAAAAACTGCCTTTTAGTCAGGTGACAAAGAAGCCTACAACACTGCCAGAGCAAAACTGAAAGCTGGCTTTCGGGAGGCAAAGCAAAGGCATCAGCAGAGACTGGAGAGAGACCTCAACACTAACATCAGCAAAGACCTGTGGCAGGCGGTCAAAAGTGTTACAGGTAGGGCCCTATAAAATCCGTTTTATTTTTTCCCAAATTCCGTTTTTTCCGTTTTAATTTTGGGAATTCCGTTTTTTACCTTTTACTCTTATTTTACTACCAAAAAAGAGTGTGTTTTTAATGTTAATGACTAAAATGTTAATGACAAAAATGCACACAAATGAAATAGAAATCACCTTAAATTAATTGAGGTAACAAATAAACAACACTTTATTTATTTATGTATTTATTTAATAATTACATTGTTATAGCAATAATAGGTGAAAATCAATCAATCAATCAATCTTTATTTATATAGCGTCAAATCACAACAGAAGTTATCTCATGACGCTTTACAGGTAGAGCAGGTAAAGACCACACTCTACAGATCATAGTAGAAAAAAAACCAAGAAACCCAACAGATTCCCTCCTGAGCATGCTCTTGGCGACAGTGGCAAGGTAAAACTCCCCTTTAACGGGAAGAACCGTCAGGTAGAACCAGACTCAGGGTGGGCGGTCATCTACCTCTACCGGTTGGGTGGGGAGGGGAGAGAGAGAGACAAAGAGACAGAGACAGGGAGATAAGGGCAAACTGGGACAGCAGACAACAACAGAAACAGCAGGGTATCCTGAACAGGTAATCTAGATGGAAGTGACACGCAGCATCCAGCCTTCTCGTCTGCAGCTGGATGACCTTCCAGGATGAGCAGGGTAGTATAACCTAGACAAGACACAAAAAGCACAACGAAGGCAAAGGGGCAGAGGACTCTGGAACAATAGCATGCACTGAGTAAAAAAAAAAAAAAGGGGGGTGGGGGGGGGGGTGGAGGAGGACAGGAAGAAGAAGAAAGGAAGAGGGAAGAGGAAGATTAGAAAAGAGGAAAATGCTCAGAGCATGATATGAAGTCCCCTGACAGTCTAGGCCAGGGGTCACCAATCATGTGCCATGGAGGGCCGAGAGGCTGCAGGTTTTCATTCCAACCAAGACCTCCACCAGGTGATTTCACTGATTAGCTCCTCCTTTCTGATACAAGGTGAGGTGATCAGGGAAGTCACCTGGTGGAGGTCTTGGTTGGAATGAAAACCTGCAGCCTCTCGGCCCTCCATGGCACATGATTGGTGACCCCTGGTCTAGGCCTACAGCAGCATAACTAAGGGCTGGTCCAGGGCAACCTGGGCTGGCCCTAACTATAAGCTTTGTCAAAAAGGAAAGTTTTATGTCTGTTCTTAAAGGTAGAGAGTGAATCTGCCCTCCGGACTGAGATAGGAAGTTTGTTCCACAAACGTGGAGCCTGGAATTGGAAGGATCTGCCTCCTGATCTAGTTTTAGAGATTTTTGGAACCACCAATAAACTTGCATTTTGGGAGCGCAGTGCTCTGGCAGGGTGATAAGGAACTTTGAGCTCTTTCAGATAAGATGGTGCCTGCCCATTAAGAGCTTTATAGGTGAGGAGAAGAGTTTTAAATTCTATTCTAGATTCTACAGGAAGCCAATGTAAAGAAGCCAATATTGGAACACATGCAGCAGCGTTCTGGACCAGCTGGAGAGTCTTTAACGACTTGCTGGTACAGCCTGATAATAAGGAGTTACAGTAGTCTAACCTAGAGGTAACAAAGGCGTGGATTAATTTTTCTGCATCACTCTGAGACAAGATATGCCAGACTTTTGAGATGTTACGCAAGTGAAAAAAGGTTGTTTTAGAGATCTGTTTAATATGGGAGGTAAAGGACAAATCCGCATCGAAAATGACTCCAAGGTTCCTTACCATGGAGCTGGGGACGAAAGTAATGCCATCCAGAGTAGCTATGTCATTAGAAACTGATTCCCTAAGGCAGTGATTCCCAAACTTTCTCTGCTGGGCCCCCCTTTGTTACATAAGAAAATTTTTGCGTCCCCCCCCCCCCATATTTAACAACATGTTATTTTTTTTTTTAATTACTTATCAAACACCTAATGATTCAACTACCATGAATGAGCAGTAGTATGCATGTGCTAACATAGATTGAAAAATAATCCGAAGTGATACCTCTTCTCTGAACAGACAAGCTAAGCCAGTGTGCTGCTGTTAGCCAGTGAAAATAGAGCGGAGTGGCAACTCTTCGCTTTGTTACACAATCCATGTCAGTGCACGGCCGTATCCTGGAAAGTTTCTTTGCCTTTTGGACTCGTACGGTGCCGGTGCAGTTGTTGTAATGTTTTTTTCTTGGTGGCGCAGGTGCAGGTGAAATGACTGGAAGGGGTTGTGCCACCCAGATTTGCTTCCCTCCATGTAATTTTCCCCAGTCATACATTCATATTCCACACAAAAACAGCATTAAATTCAAATAATGTCAAATTCCGCGATATTCCGCGTTAAAAATAGATTCCGTTTTATTTGGCTAATTCTGCGATTCCGTCCGCGATTCCGTGATCGCGGAAATTATAGGGCCCTATACAGGCTACAAAAGCAGGAGCGCTCCAATCATGTGTGAGGCCACGTTACCAGACGAGCTAAACACATTTTATGCTCGCTTTGACCTCCTCAGCAGAGAGTCAGCTGTAAAGTCTACTCCGCCTCCAGAGGAGCGGCCACTGTCAGTATCCACAGTGGATGTGAGGAAAGTCCTGCTGAAAGTGAATATGAGTAAAGCTGCTGGGCCTGATAACATCTCTGGCGTGTACTAAAAACATGTGCCAACCAGCTAGTAGATGTCATGACATTTTTAACATATCGCTGTCACAGGAGAGTGTTCCCACCTGCTTCAAGACAGCCACCATCATCCCTGTGCCTAAAAAGTCTGCAGTGTCTGATGTAAATGACTACCACCCCCATCCTGATGAAGTGCTTTGAGAAACTGGTTCTCCAGCACATAAAGAACAACATCCCTGCCAGTCTGGACGCTCAGCAGTTTGCATTCAGAACCAACAGATCCACAGAGGATGCCATCTCCACTGCTCTCCACTCAGTCTTCACTCACCTGGAGAAAAGCAGCACCTACATCAGAATGCTGTTTGTTGATTTCAGCTCAGCTTTCAACACAATCTCCCCCATGAAGCTGATTGGAAAACTGAACACTCTGGGCATCAGTACCACTCTCTGCAACTGGATACTGGACTTCCTCACAAACAGACCCCAGTCAGTTCGGATTGGCAGTCTCTCCTCCTCCACTCTAGTGCTCAACACCGGAGCCTCCCAGGGCAGTGTGCTCAGCCCCCTCCTGTTCACGCTGTACACCCATGACTGCAACCCCGACATGGAGAGAACTCTATTGTGAAGTTCGCGGATGACACCACCATCATCGGCCGGATTTCCAACAATGATGAGTTTTCATATCGGGAGGAAATCAACCATCTTGCAAAATGGTGCACAGAAAATAACTTACTGCTCAACGTCAGCAAAACCAAAGAGCTGATAGTTGATTTTACAAAAAAGGAGGCAAAGACACACAACCCTGTTTACATCAATGGAGCTGAGGTGGAGCAAGTGAGCAGTTTTAAGTTCCTGGGAATCAACATAACAGAGAACCTGTCATGGACTTCACATATCTCTGCCCTGGTTAGAAAAGCTCAGAAATGGCTGTATTTCTTAAGGAAACTTAAGAAAGCAAAATTCCCACACCAAGTTCTTGTCAACTTCTACAAAAGAGCGATTGAAAGCATCCTGACTGGAAACATCACAAACTGGCATGGGATGTGCACGGCCCAGGACAGGAAGACTCTGCAGCGAGTGATTAAAACTGCCCAAAACATCAGTGGTACCCATCTACCAAGCATCAGTGATATCGGGGAGGTGAGGTGCCTGCGCAGAGCCAAAAAGATCCTAAAAGACAACACCCACCCCAGCCACAGCCTGTTCACCCTGCTGCCATCAGGCAACAGATACAGAAGTATTCGCTGCCGTACCACCAGACTACAGAGCAGCTTCTTCCCTCAGGCTGTGAGACTACTAAATGCACCATCTGCACTCCTCCATGTTGAATAATTTTATTTTTTTTTATACATTCAATTAATCAATCAAGAGGGAACCACATTTTAATTTCATTATACAACCTGTTGTATAATGACCAATAAACTTCCTTGTATCCTTGTACCCTTGTATTGTAGGTTTCTCTACCAGCTATCCCAGATCCCCAGCTTCTCTGGCAGAGTGTTCTGCATCCTCTTCCAGTCCAGCTTTTCGGAGTGCATCTCATCAATACTGAGGAAAGTAGAAACACTGCAGAAAGTATGCAAGGTGAGTCCATCCCATCCATAGTGAGAAATCTGGGGGAGAGAACATGCAAAGTGTGCTTTGACAGTCAATGAAGAATTTAAGAGTCACTGTGTAATTTTTACAAGCTGACTCTCAGTCAGTATGTGACAGTTAGGAGTTGTCACTGCTAGCAAAGATGGTGGCTTTTATGCCTACTACCTGAAACAACTACATCATTGCACCGATCCTAAATCCTGGCCGCAAATACAAATCAGCCAATCACAGCTTAGTCAGTATGGTCCTTGGAGAAGTGCTACTTATTTCCCCATGACATTGAAGTGTTTTCAGTTGTATATGATGTTTTTTTTTTTTTTTTTTTTTTTTTTAAATCCATGGTCAAACATTGTGCCTGGGGTCCATGCAGCAGAAATACTGTACATACATACATATATATATATATATCTATATATATACATATATATATATATATATATATATATATAGATATAGATATAGATATAGATATAGATATATATATATATATACTACTCACATAAATTTAGGGATATTCGGCTTTCGGGTGAAATTTCAGGATGAACCTAAAATGCATTATAACCTTTACAGGTGAACTTAATGTGACCTTCTGTAAACTTTTGAATGCACATGTCCAACTGTTCAATGTTTCAGTACTTTTTGCACAAGTTGCTGTTCTCTAACAAGGAGTTTAACGGCAAAATTCACATCAGGTGTTTGATGCTCCAGCTCATCAAGGTCGTATCATTAGGGAACGGCTGCTGGAGACTGGGGTACCTCAAATGGAGTGGCCTGCACTTTCTCAGACCTGAATCCCATAGAAAACCTATGGGATCAGCTGAGTCACCGTGTAGAGGCTCGGAGCTCTGTACCCCAGAACCTCAATGTCCTGAGGGCCGCCCTTCAAGAAGAGTGGGATGCCATGCCTCAGCAGACAATAAGTCGACTTGTGAACAGCATGAGACGTCGAAATTGATGCTCAAGGGCACATGACAAGTTATTGACACTGACATTTTTTGTTGTGGTATACCCACCACTGTTGTTGGCTTTTGTTTCAAGAAATTGTTTGAGATGAGGAAATCACCAGTGTATGCTTCTACTGAAGTGCCCTACTTTCATGATATAATATCACTGTAGCGTGAACATTTTACATTTTCCATAAATTTCACCCAAAAGCCAAATATCCCTAACTTTTTGTGAGTAGTGTATATATATATATATATATATATATGTGTGTGTGTGTGTGTGTGTGTGTGTGTGTGTGTGTGTGTGTATAAACCAAAACAGGAGCAAGCCACATGCCACTCCTGGTTATAGCTGTATGTCCAACCACACAGCCAAATGAATATTAATTAAGATTAACAAGCACACCTGTGTTTGGTTGAAAGTAAGGTATCATGTTGGATTCATTGTTGGAGCAAAGGCAGAAAGAAAGACAGTTTAAAGAAATTTTAGATTAAAGTTCTCCGTCTCAAGATGGATTTCCATCAGTTGGAAAAAGAGGGGGAAAAAAGAAAGACCAAAAAAAAAAAAAAAAAAGTTGCACGTGCATTTTGTTGTGGTACAGTTTTGACTATCCAATGAAATCATGTTAGACATTAAACTGACGCTGTTGTAAACCAGTAAAGCCAGCCAGAGCCTTGGTAATAGCCAATCAGAAACAGGGGAGGGCGGGTTCACCCCTGCCCCTCAGGGAAGGATCTGGGGTCCGTTTTACAAAGCAGGTTTAGTGAAAACTCTGAGTCTGTTAACCCTGAAATGAGGGAAACTCTGAGTTTTCCGTTGCACAAAGGAAGGTAACTCAAAGCAGAGAAAGAGGGGTAACTCTATCCTGTTTGACAGAGGGAGGTAACTTAAGCTCTCGGTCAGTTTATCGAGGTTTCATGTATCCGCCCTCTTTCAGCCACACACCGTATTTAACTTCCTCATTCATTCAGTCAGCGGGCGAGATTTGGCGTGGCGTATTAGTTTTGCTGTCTGTTATTTTAAAAATAATAATAATAATTAAAAAACAGTGAGTAGGCCTTTATTAGAAGTCCATTAGTAGTTAGTTGGCGACATTTTTTCACAAACATGGCATGTCTTTTCGACAACGATCCCGGGGATGAAGGTGCAGTGTTACTGCGCAGAGAATTAAATATTCGTCGGGAGATAAAACCGCGCATAGAGGTTTATGCCGAGGTCTTACCTGTTTGAACAATCTTTTTATATTTCATCTTAAGCTGCTGCCAAGTGCGCTTCTTCCCCGTGGCATTGCACCTAAATGAAATAAATTAATAGGCAACCATTCAAGCAGTTTTCCCCTGTAATATTATTGTGATTGCAACGGACTACATTTAAACTTACGCATTGACCTGAGCAGCAGTGTTCTCCCACGCCGTCTCCCTCTCCTTTGCTGCTGCAGCGGTGTTGCAGTTTGAAAAAAAAAACAAAAAACGTTTGTTTGAAAACTACGGAAGCCCTAAAGGGCCATACATAAATATATTTTATTTCCTCCGTTTTCTCGTGATAACGAGATAATTCCTCCGTTTTCTCGTGATAACGAGATAATTTTCCTCTGTTTTCCCGTGATAACGAGATAAATTTCCTCCGTTTTCTCGTGATAACGAGATATTTTTCTTCCGTTTTCTCGTGATAACGAGATAATTTTCCTCCGTTTTCTCGTGATAACGAGATAATTAAATCGAGATCTCGAGAAAACAAAGCGATTGTCTTATTAAATTATTGCAGGAAACATCAGTCAGTGTAGCAATGTCAGAGGAGCAGGAGAATATTGATCACTGCATCACTTATCTGTTCAATCAAGGCCTGACACAGGCTGAAATAGCTTTATGCTTTATGTCAGGGGTCACCAATCATGTGCCATGGAGGGCCGAGAGGCTGCAGGTTTTCATTCCAACCAAGACCTCCACCAGGTGATTTCACTGATCACCTGGAGCTAATCAGTGAAATCACCTGGTGGAGGTCTTGGTTGGAATGAAAACCTGCAGCCTCTCGGCCCTCCATGGCACATGATTGGTGACCCCTGCTTTATGTGTCCAAGGAGACGTCAGTCAGCATGACATGTCACGTATGATGGAAATCTCAGGCCTATCACGTTTCATTCATTCATTCAAAATGGAGGGAAAATATCTCGTTATCACGAGAAAACGGAGGAAAATTATCTCGTTATCACGAGAAAACGGAGGAAATTTATCTCGTTATCACGGGAAAACGGAGGAAATAAAATATATGTTTGTATGGCCCTTTAGGGCTTCCGTACTTTCAAACTCGCTGTATGAATGCATTAAGATTTCCAACTCAACTGGGGTGAAAAATGCAGCCCGACGCTTCCCCGTTGCCATGGTGACTCCTGAAATCGAGGCTCCATTGACGCTGTCTTTTTGTAGCTGTGGTGCATGCGCTTAGCTCCAGGTGAAACTACTCAAACTAACTCAAATCAGCTGTTCTGGAACCAAAAACTCTGAATTTCCTATCTCAGTGTAGATCAACTCAGAGTTCGGGATAAGACTCGGATTTTGTTGAACCTGCTTGCATGAGTCGAATTAACAGAGATGTAACGTGGATTTTTTACCAACTCAAAATGGATAGCTGATGGATAACGTCATCTGAGAGCAGCCTCTTTGGTAAGTGTCTATTCTCTGTTGAGGTTCGGGTTTACTTTATACTTTGTTCGAATAAGGACAGTGCATATTTGTCGTCATGTAATGAAAGTTGAATGTTAATCTCCGTGCTACTACAGCCTTTGTCGCCGACTTTTGCAATTGGTCATTTATCTTTAACACGAAGAAGATTCCAGTAAATTTCCCCATGCCAACATGGACGCATTGATAGTGAAGGAAGACTCCGACGTTTCAAAAATAGATCAAACTGTGAAAAACAAATGGAGATGCGATGGGAAGTGATCGCACAGCTGAAAAGGGGCCATTCTTAAAGCGTGGTGTAGCACATTACGGGGGAATATGAACTGGCCTGAAAAAAAAATGAGACAAATTTTTTTTTTTTTTTTGCTTTAATCCCTGCATGACAGAGCAGCTTTTTTGAAGGTTGTAGTGTAAAATATAGAGGTCAAATTCCTACAGCCCTGGCATTGTTAGATTCAGTTGACACTGAAATTTTACATAGCTATATATTGTGTAATTTAGTTTAAAACTGCAAGAACAACACATTGAGTAGCCTATCACTGGATCTCACCGTCTCTGTGGCTGAACACATACACTTTGTCTGACTTAACAAAAGTAACTAAGGGGGACGGGACTTAGGATTGATCAGTTGTCAGGCAGGAGTGAGGTGGGAAACCAATGCAGAAACCCAAAGAGAAAAAGTGAGAAACTTGCTATATGATTGAACATGTTTCTGTTAGCAATATCTAAGCACAATATGAAACCGATGTTTCCTGATTGTGTCCTGATGATGCTGTTATATGCTATTTGGGATGCTGTTATACTGTATATCAACACAGCTGTGATACAGTCCTAGGCCAAAGATAATCATTCCGATGCTCATGAATATATTACACTTAGTGTTGTGTAATTTTCTGTTAAAATATGTGTCCTGCATCATTGCTTGACACAAAACAGATAAAAGTATTAGTGATCGATTGAATGGAAAGTGCATGATCACAAACGATGGTGGTCTTTGACTCTGGCACAATACTACAGATGTGTGTGTTGGAAATATGCCAGTGTCACACAGTCTGTCATCCAGTCTGTTATCCAGGCCACCTATCCAGAGGAATAAGAAAAAATACTCTAACAACAAAATGGACTCAGAAACGTGCACGGTACATTGTCTATAGCTACTTTATTTTTTATCAGTGTTCATTCGTCTGCTCTCTGTTTATTATGTATGTTTATCTGTGCCCTCATTTCTCTGTTCATTTTCTCCATCTCTCCTGCAGACTCTGCAGGCTGGTGAGGGGGTAATGCAGGTTCTGGGTTTGGTTCTGGCCTTCGGTAACTTCATGAACGGTGGTAACCGGAGCAGAGGCCAGGCAGATGGCTTCAACTTGGACATCCTGCCCAAGCTCAAAGACGTTAAGAGCAGTGTGAGTATAGAAGGATAGAGGCTTTTGAATGAAATATCTCAACAGAACAGAGGAAAAAATAATCTACTGAAATGTACTTAAACAGTGGTCTTTAAGTTTTGGTACTTGAGACTTTGAGGTCTGCTGGTTTTCATTCTAGTCATTTATCCAGGGATTATTTTTCACCTGGGCTCTATTCCTTGTACATTACTCAATTAATCAATTAATCCTAGCTGGTTCAAATTATCTGGCTAATCTTCATCCTGTTAAATTGGCTCCTTGAATGCAGGTAGCATTGAAGAAGTGGGGTAGGTGCGATTGCGTTTCAAATTTACAGCTCTGGCCATACTTAAGCACAGCAGCAAGTGCTTTAAAAGGAGAATAAATGCCATGTGCCTAAATGAGAGACCACGAAAATAAAATAGCTTTTTAAAACAAAAATGCTCTGGCTTTAGTCATGTTATTACATTGGGAAAAATTTTAACATAATGCATGGTGCTTAAAGTCGAACTACATTATGCACCATTTATGCGTAGGCCTACTGACTTAAAATGGCTAACTGACAATAAGTAAGCTGTTTCACCCAGTTTTCATTGCAACAAAAATAGTTCAGTCTCTTTTCACCAAAACGACACCAAAAGAAAAAAAAACACCCACAACGAAAATCACTCTCTTCATGGAGCTCTTCCTGTGACGCTCCAACCAGGTATTGTGGGAGAGAGAGAGGAGACAGCCAGCTCGCTGCTTCGCTCACGGATGGGAGATTCAACTTCCTCGTCGGGCTTGGACTTGGCGTGTTGTCCGGAGTGCTCACTCTGTTGCTCTCAAGGATCTCCTCTCGCGACGTCACTTCCCAGCGACCTTTATGCGCCGGTCTTGCTGAGTGGCGCGAAGAGATTCTTGTGGTGCGCCTTCCCGTACACTAGGGGCAGTAGTGCGCTTCAAGGTGGTCGCCACCACCACAGTATCATGCAGAATAATTATTGCCGTTTGATACACCTTTGTAGCCGGTAATTACAGAAATGGGGAACACGAGGCTGCTGATTGTTACAGACTCATAGTTTTAAAGTGTAGCTTTAGTGTGTCATCCTTCCTGGGTGCTGAGTTGTCCCAGTAGTGTGACTGGCTGTCAGTCAACCAATCAAAGTCCGTATTCCTGCTGCACATATGTCTACTTTGAGTGGCAGAAAAACATTTACAGAGAAATGATTTCACCTCCTCTCAAAACATCCTCCCACTTTTGTTGCGCTGCAGAGAGATGATTGTGGCAAAAGATATGGCTATATATATAGATAAGGCCAAACAAAAAAATACCTTGGGTTCCGGTTCCTTGTCATTTAAGGGCATGAATAAGTAGGGAATTATTATTATATTATTATTTTATTTTTTATTTTAAGGATGGGTAGGGGGGATTTATTTTATTTTATTTATTCATGGAAAGAATGGGTAGTTAGGGATTTTATTTTATTTTATTCTTTTTTTTATTTTCGGAAGCGATGCATGGGTTGCTTTTTAAATATAATTAATTCAATATTTGCATAAATTACCACCTTTTTAATGGACGGAGCAGCGTTACTACTAGCAGAGGGAGGTGTCTCTGGCTCACATCGCAGCGCTAGGTACCTGAAGTCAAATATACCCATCACACCCACCACCATAGAGCCGAGCTCCACGGTGGGGGCAGCAGGCAAACATGACGGATCCCCCGTCATGTTTGCCTGCTGCACTTGCAAATCTATTTGGCACTGTTTCACCTCTTTCACTACATCTGCAAAGGTTTTCTCTTGTAGTCGGATAATTTTTGCTGGTGGTTTGCGAGGACAAATCACACACACACACACACCGTGCGGAAGTCCATTCTTTCCAGCCAGTGCTGTCGGTGGCGCGTGATTCCATGAAGTTATTTTCCGAAGTTACTCGAGAACATCACAAATAAGGCGAGTGCAACATACATCAAAATAAAAGCCCTGCTTAACTTTTGACCAATGCCAACAAGGTCACACTCGGTCGCATAGTGCCTTTATTTTATTATTTTATTTTATTTTTACAAAGAGGCCAATAAAATAACCTGACTCGGGGGTTAAATGGGACACTCGGTCGGGAACCGGAACCCAGAATTTTTTTTTGTCTGGCCTAATCCTAATAGCCCTTATAGTTACATTACAAATTCCCATCCTTGCAAAGGGAAATGTTACCCCTGTATATACACTGGGGAGAGGGACAAAGCAGGAAAACCAGTGATATTTACATTTGTCCAGTGTTAAGAAATTCTCTTAGTCACTGCATTGCAGATAACTGTTAAGCATATGTTCAGTACTTTTTAATGTCTGTGTTAATACTGGGAAAGGTGAATTTGACTTATTCATCTGTCTCCTCTTTGAGCAGACCTTGAAATAGTATTGGTAATAAGAGTTAACAATATGACAAACTAACAAGCAAAAAGAATCACTACAAGTTTACACTCAGTGTCCACTTGATCAGATCCACCTGTACAATCAAATGCAGTTCAGTGCAACAGCTCTGCCATGAATTCTGCCTTTCAACAAAGTTTATAATGTTCAGTTTTGTTGACTTTGTCCTGCCTATTAATATTCACGAGGTGGACAGAATATTAGAAACAGCTGTCAGTAAAATGCAGTCCAGTCCAACAGCAGCACTAACTATCAGTTCAATGCCAAACATAGAAGTGAATAAACACCTCTATTACTGTGACAAAAAGAAAAGCTGGACATTATAAGCAGCAGGAAAGGAAATGTTATGGCAGAACAGTTGTGATGGATTGTATTAGATAGCACAGGTGTACTGAATAAAGTGGCCACTGAATGTATATGCTGCATTTATCCAGAAGGACCAAGACAATCTATGCAACATGTTGTCTTTTCATCATGTTCATAAGTGATTTCATGAATTTCTTTTCTCCACTTAAAGGACAACGTGAAGAGTCTTCTGTCCTACATTGTTGCATACTATCTCCGACACTTTGATGAGGTAGGTTGTATAGATATTTTACACTTGCTTTTTTATACTTGCATAATAGTCAGTATCTTTCTCTTTACTCTGTTTTTCTCCTTACCTACTTCAAATTCTCTGTGCCTCTGCCCCTCCCAGCGTACCATGTTGTCAAGCCTCCTCTCTATGTCACATGCTTAAAATTGAGATAAGGTGCCTTTCAAGCACTTATGCCTTTCCCAAAAGTGAGGTATTCGCCCACATTTCCAGGATTCTGACTTGAGGCCTGAGTTCTTTTATACTAAAGTCTGTCTTTTGAGAAAAGGTGGTTTATGAGGTAGGGTGAGCAGGATAGTCAGAAAATCCAATTCATTTTGGAGGGAGAAGAAAAAAGCTGGTGTTTTGTCTTCTCCTTATTAGTTCAAACTAGGAACTGGCACTTATTCAAAGTTTAATGTCGTGTGGTGCGGGCAGGAAGACCCAAACACAGGAGCAAACATTCAGGCACAGGAACTGAAGCAATTTAACTTCATTATTAGACAGAGGTACTGACAGGCAGGAAACATGAAGAGCAAAAACTCAGGGAACATCTGCACCACAAATGAAATGACAATGAACTGACAAAGAACTGAGCTGAAACGGGACTTAAATACACTTGGGATCAATTTGGGAAACAAGACACACCTGGGGAAGGGGCTGGAGCACAAGACAGGAGAACACAGAGGATAGGCTGAGGGGAACACTGGGAGGGAGCAGAACAATCAGGGATAAATCACAGACTCAGGGCAGTTGTGGAACTGGGAGAGGCAAACAAGACACAGCAACCATACGCAGGTGAAACCACTACTGGGAGTGGCACAGCAGGGCAAAAGAAACTACACTAAACACAAGGAAAACACTGGGAGCAAAAGAACTTAAACAAAGTCCATGGCACACAAGTCAAAACAAGAGTCCAAAGACAGAACCATGACAGTTTAAGCACTGAATAAGAATTGAAAATTAGTTTTAGTCAAAATAGATTCACTAAACCTCTCAAATTCCTCATCTGGCGAGACGTGCATACAGTATACTGTGTCTTTTGTGCTAAAATAGCATTAGGTTCTGTTCAATGTGTAGTCAAAACAAGAAGATTTTCTTCAGTTTTTTGTAACTGTGATTATGTTATATCCATTACAAAATGAATGAGTGAATCTTCTATCTTCTCTTCCCTCCTCTGTTGCTCCCCTGAGGTTTCTTTGTATTTTTTCTCCCGGTCAAAGGTTTTTTTTTTAGGGAGTTGTTCCAGGGGGGGCAGCAGCACGTGTATACGCGTCTGGTCTGCCGGAAATACGGAAGAAGAAGAAGTAGTAGAAGAAGAAGCTCTCGCTATTTCAATGTTTTCTCCCATCGATATCCTCCATGATATTAAAATCTTTCATAAGCTGAAGGCAGACCGCAGTCTCCTGGCTCTTGCTGCCGTTCGCCAGGTCGTTCTCCCCACTTGCAGTAACCATAGCAACAAAGACGCCCCAGGATTCATTGTGAGTCGAGCATGCGCAGACGTGACTGAATATTCGGGGCATTTTCCAACTAAGGTGTTTACATGCCACAGTATTCCGGTTGGAACAGGCATATGCCAGGGGTGTTATTCGGAATTCTCTCCAACCGGAATATGACCTTAATCGGGTTCGGTGCGTGTTTACATGACACATGCGCAACCGGAATATTGGGAATATTCCGGTTAAAACAGGAATATGGTGTGCATGTAAACGTGCTCATTATTGTACTCTGAAAAACATGGCCACTTTACCTGTGTGAAGACCACGAGGTTTGGACCTCAAATATGTATTGTTAGAGAAAGAAATCAGGAGAATGGAGAGTCCAAGAAATTATTATTAGAGTGGAATAGGAGAAGCAGGAGCTTGAAACACAAACTAGCTTTAGAAATACAGCTAACCAGCTAGCCTGGCACAGGCAGCTGATCTTGTTAGATTGCATTCGTTTGACACACAAAACCAGTCTGGCCACTATTCAACAAAAGCATTTGGCCTGACAACAAATTGATCAGACAAATCTGTGCCCTTTGAGGCAAGTTTTAGGTAATCACAACACAAGAAGCCACAGTGCACTGAACTGTGAAACAGAAACCACAGGACATGAATGTAGATTTTCCTCACAAAAATGGTAAGAATCATGTAGCAACATGATAACAAGCTAGCCCTCACTTTCATCATAACAGTTGTTGCCATTTGTTAAACTCTGGTGTTGTGCTGTATGACATACAGTACAGGCCAAAAGTTTGGACACACCTTCTCATTCAATGCGTTTTCTTTATTTTCATGACTATTTACATTGTAGATTCTAACTGAAGGAATCAAAACTATGAATGAACACATGTGGAGTTATGTACTTAACAAAAAAAGGTGAAATAACTGAAAACATGTTTTATATTCTAGTTTCTTCAAAATTGCCACCCTTTGCTCTGATTACTGCTTTGCACACTCTTGGCATTCTCTCGATGAGCTTCAAGAGGTAGTCAACTGAAATGGTTTTCCAACAGTCTTGAAGGAATTCCCAGAGGTGTTTAGCACTTGTTGGCCTCTTTGCCTTCACTCTGCGGTCCAGCTCACCCCAAACCATCTGGATTGGGTTCAGGTCCGGTGACTGTGGAGGCCAGGTCATCTGCCGCAGCACTCCATCACTCTCCTTCTTGGTCAAATAGCCCTTACACAGCCTGGAGGTGTGTTTGGGGTCATTGTCCTGTTGAAAAATAAATGATGGTCCAACTAAACGCAAACCGGATGGGATGGCATGTCGCTGCAGGATGCTGTGGTAGCCATGCTGGTTCAGTGTGCCTTCAATTTTGAATAAATCCCCAACATTGTCACCAGCAAAACACCCCCACACCATCACACCTCCTCCTCCATGCTTCACAGTGGGAACCAGGCATGTGGAATCCATCCGTTCACCTTTTCTGTGTCTCACAAAGACACGGCGGTTGGAACCAAAGATCTCAAATTTGGACTCATCAGACCAAAGCACAGATTTCCACTGGTCTAATGTCCATTCCTTGTGTTTCTTGGCCCAAACAAATCTCTTCTGCTTGTTGCCTCTCCTTAGCAGTGGTTTCCTAGCAGCTATTTGACCATGAAGGCCTGATTGGCGCAGTCTCCTCTTAACAGTTGTTCTAGAGATGGGTCTGCTTCTAGAACTCTGTGTGGCATTTATCTGGTCTCTGATCTGAGCTGCTGTTAACTTGCGATTTCTGAGGCTGGTGACTCGGATGAACTTGTCCTCAGAAGCAGAGGTGACTCTTCGTCTTCCTTTCCTGGGTCGGTCCTCATGTGTGCCAGTTTCGTTGTAGCGCTTGATGGTTTTTGCGACTCCACTTGGGGACACATTTAAAGTTTTTGCAATTTTCCGGACTGACTGACCTTCATTTCTTAAAGTAATGATGGCCACTCGTTTTTCTTTAGTTAGCTGATTGGTTCTTGCCATAATATGAATTTTAACAGTTGTCCAGTAGGGCTGTCAGCTGTGTAGTAACCTGACTTCTGCACAACACAACTGATGGTCCCAACCCCATTGATAAAGCAAGAAATTCCACTAATTAACCCTGTTAAGCCACACCTGTGAAGTGAAAATCATTTCAGGTGACTACCTCTTGAAGCTCATGGAGAGAATGCCAAGAGTGTGCAAAGCAGTAATCAGAGCAAAGGGTGGCTATTTTGAAGAAACTAGAATATAAAACATGTTTCAGTTATTTCACCTTTTTTTGTTAAGTACATAACTCCACATGTGTTCATTCATAGTTTTGATTCCTTCAGTTAGAATCTACAATGTAAATAGTCATGAAAATAAAGAAAACGCATTGAATGAGAAGGTGTGTCCAAACTTTTGGCCTGTACTGTACATTTGATTAGACAATTAGCTAATGATTGACAGATGGTTGATCCAATCACCTGCTATGTATTTTTGTAGAAAGCCTGTTGCTGCTGACCTGATGTGTCCGATGGTTTGTTACACAGAACCATCTGACAAGTCGTCATTGGAAACTATTTGGAAAAGGGCAGACACTTTCAAAAAATACTCGACAGGTGATGAACCATCTGTCTGTCACTGTCATTGTTGTGTTGCAGTACCGAAATGATCTCAGTTCCACTTCTCACTTCTAATGGAGTTGCATCAACTCAGTCCAGATAAAATATTTTTGTGGCTTCAAACCATCCATTAGGGGATAAAGCAAAAGTTTGCAGTGGGTGAAATATAGTCCTAATTTCTATTCTTTTAGTTGGTTTTGTCTGTTTCTGATCTGAATCTTTGTCTGAAAGACAATCTCAGAAATCAGCAGGTGAGAGATTGCAAGTGTGTATTTTTGGCTGTCATGAAATAATGAAGTTTTTATTTACCCAAGACAATTTTATGTTTATTTTGAGTGAAAAGCATTTCTCTACTGTTAGATCTTTCACTGGGCTTACCAGCTAAGTAGTCTTTAGGAAGTGCTTTCTCACATCAGCACCCTGTCTGTCTCCCTGTCTGTCTTCTTGCTTGCCTGCCTTTGCCTCGTCATCACCAGGATGCTGGTAGGGAGACCTGTGTCTATCCACTCCCTGAGCCTCAGGACTTGTTCCAAGCTTCACAGATGAAGTTTGAAGACTTTCAGAAAGACCTGAGTCGTCTTAAAAAAGACCTGAGAGGTAACAAACACGCACATGCACACGTGCACCGAAAATAGGATCAGTCTTTCGGGCGTCCAGGATTGTCTGTTTTATGAGTGGCTATTTCATACATAAAGCCAGGAAATTTTGATAAATTGTTTGAAAACAAATGTGTGCTCAACCAGTACAAAACCTTCATTGTTTTGACAATACACATATGTCATGGTTTAGTTTAAGAAATATAATTATAGACTAAAATAGAATAGAAATATAATAATGTCAACTACGTTTAAAAGCAGGACTCCAAACAATCTGCAGTCAGTTGCTGCCTCAGCAGGTTGTCACCAATTTACATGAAGTTAATGGACCATACCAGTGATTTTGAATGTTTGGCCTGTTTACCACAATTTCCCTACATTTTACACTGCAACAAACCATTTTGCTAATCACTGGGTGTAGTAAAGATTTTTGGTTGAAACACCCGCCTTATAATGTTCTGCTTCTGTGGCTAACAAAGTCATCGCCATTCATAAACCACAGAACTGATAATTTGTTGCATAAAGCAAACATTTCCCCAGGGATTATTTTCTGATAGCAGGAGCATTTGACTCCGCCCCATTTTGACATAACCAAACACAACAGTGCTGCTGCTTTTAGGAAAACTAATGTGGAGGACTTTATGATGGTGATGGGATACTGGTCAACTGGTGTGAAGAAAGTTTGAAGTCTTTCAAAGTTCATTTTCATATCGTAGTGGAATGGATGGAAACCAATGGCTGGAGAAAAGGGGGAAAAATTATATCAGAGTTCTAAAATATTCCTGCTTTGGGAAAAGATTAGCAGAAATGTGAAGTGTATGCATTTTTTAGATATTACACAAAACATGAAGAATCGCTGGTGTGGTCCTTTATCCTCAGCTCTGCCAGCTGCTGTTGTTGCTCCTCAATCTTTTGGTCTGAGTGCACAGTTAACCTCTGTTCTTCATCAGGTTTCATGTGGTTAACAATCAGAGACACTCACCTGAGAGTGGATAGTTGAATCACATTTCATCTCAGCCAAGTCTGATGAATGACAAATTGGTTGTGAATTTAACCAAATAGTTTGTTTTAACTGTACTGTGCAGTTTTTATCTTTTTTGTGACTCTTCCTGAGTATATTATGTGGAAATATATACATAATATAAACATAAACATATAAAGTTTTGGTTCCATGTTTCATCTCAACATTACATCCATCATTTTTCCACAAAAGTTTATTTATTTCAAATCTTGTGCATAAATTTATTGCCGTTTTGCACTTTTTTCTACCATGCATTGTTCAAACCAAATGATATTCTTAAAAGAACAGTAACCAGGTATACATTTGAAATTGTTTCATGTTGCGTTTATATTTTTGTTAAAGGCAGAATGAGTAGGATTTGTTGGTTGTGGGTTATAAACACAGCGTTCAAAGTTGGCCCCTCGTCCCTGGCTAAGCTAACTACCTGCAGCCAGTTTTCCTTTCCTACGCAGCAACGGAATGAACGCTTTAGCTGTCTTAGGGGAAGAAAATCTCGCCCACCAGCATCTACCTGTCCAACAGAAAACAGGCCAGCACTGTGTCACTCTTCATCCTCATCCTCTCCTTCAGTGCTCACCAGTGGATGAAAGCCAACCCCACACTCACTCTTGTTGTGGAATTAGCTTGGTTGCTAGGTTTCCTTTAGTTGTGGTCCGCTTCCACCATTTTAACAGCTTCCCATTGGATGTTGTGCTGACGATCTGGCATTGTGTGCTGTGAGTAGCAGGGAGCCACACACCTGCTGCCCAAAGGCCGACGCCCAGAAGAGTCCTGAGGTCAGCAAAACAAGAAAATCCAAGCAGAGGGCAGAGTCTGTGCAGACACACACCAACACTTCTAGTGGCTTATAAGCCATGACTGGGAAGGATTATTTTTGTTTTTAGGAAAATCCTACTTACTCTGCCTTTAAGTATATATTGTTTCTTGTTTCCTTCAGGGCCATATGTGTGTATGCAACAAAACAGTTCATCCTTCTGGTTCTGAGTATACTATTGCATTAATTCCAAGATAACATCCTAACCTATTATTGGATTCAGACACACTGAGCTATAATGCTCCCTAGGAACTCAAGCTAAATATCTAATTTTGAAATGTAATTCTGTTCCTGTTTTGTCAGCATGTACAACAGAAGTGGAGCGGGTATGTAAGTCTTCAGACGAGGAAAACCTGCAGCCTTTCAAAGACAAGATGGAGGACTTCCTCAAGCAAGGTAGAAGACAGAATACACACAACTGCATGATTCACACTGGATTAACATGCTAAATACTAGTGGTACTAGTGGTGGTAATTATTGTTCAGAGTGAAGATTCAGTTCGGCATCAGGTGGGCCAATATCTCCTCTGTGCTACAAAAGATCCGTGGTAAAAAGGCCCCCCCCCCCCCCCCCCCCCCCCCCTGTTACATTCAGTTTTCCTTCCGGGTTCCCTGAAGGTGTCAGATGTGTGTGTTTGTGGTTTAAATCTGCTGCTGTGGTCGTTGAGCGAGGACGTTTGTTCACTATGACCAGGAAGAGAAACAAATCCAGAAAATGGATCAGTGGTTGAAGTGTAATTCAATTCAATTTTATTTATTTGTATAGCCCAGAATCACAAATTACAAATTTGTCCCAAAGGGGCTTTACAGAAAAATACAACATCCTCTGTCCTTAAACCCTCACATCGGATGAGGAACAACTCCCTAAAAAAAAACTTTTTTTTTTTAATTTTATTTTTTTATTTTATTTTGACAGTTAACATAGGTGACATTGACATAACTAGACATACATGACATAGTGTTGACAGATACACAGTGTAAAAAAAAAAAAACAAATAAAAAAAAAACAAATAAAAAAACAAACAAACAAGAACCAAAAACAAAAACAGAAAGAGATAATAAAATAACAGTACATGTTCGCTTCTATTGTGGTGTGTGTGTGAGTGTGTGTGTGTGTGTGTGTGTGTGTGTGTGTGTGTGTGAGTGTGTGTGTGTGTGTATTCGGATGGTTAAACGAGATGCCCTTGTATGTATTGATAAAGAGTGTTACCGATAATAATATTGATAATAATAATATTAACCACAATAAAATAGTACTAACATTAATATTGATTAATAATACTGATACAATAAAAATTACTAATTATAATAATAATATTAGCACTTGAATAAAGCACTTGAAGTTGCCACAGAGCTCAACATACCCCGCACTGAGTTTAAAGCTAGCATGGGCTGGTGTCACAGAATGTCCATATAAAAAGTATATTTCCAAAAAAGGGTCATCTTAAAATCAGGGTCTTCTTATATTCAGATCAATACGGTATGACCGTATTCTATTCTATTCTATTCTATTCTATTCTATGTTTTCTCCCATCGATATCCTCCATGATATTTAAGTCTTTCATTAGCTGAAGGCAGACTGCAGTCTCCTGGCTCTTGCTGCTGTTCGCCATGCCGTTCTCCCCGCTTGCAGTAACCATAGCAACAAAGACGCCACAGAATTCCTTGCAGGTCGAGCATGCGCAGTCGTGACTGAATATTCCGGTTCGGGGCATTTTCCGACTAAGGTGTTTACATGCCCCAATATTCTGGTTGGAACAGGCATATGCCAGGGGGCTTATTCGGAATTCTCTCCAACCGGAATATGACCTTAATCGGGTTCGGTGCGTGTTTACATGACACGTGCACAACTGGAATATTGCGAATATTCCGGTTAATACAGGAATAAGGTGTGCATGTAAACGTGCTCATTGAGGGAACTAGTAAGATTTTCGACAGAGCCTGTCTCTACAGTGAGAGGAGCCAAAACTCCAGGCAACTGCTGGCTAAACACAGCAACAGCAGAGGGACCAATATGGCGACTAGTGATTACATTTGTGCCACCACTAACAGGACAGGCCAGTGATGCCTCAAATTTAATAAGAAAATGATCTGACACAGCAGAGGTGGCTGATAAGACAGTCAGATCAGAAACAACAACCTTTAGACAAGACCAGATCAAGGATATTACCATTGCAATGAGTTGCCTCTTGAACAGACTGAGTAAATCCAAATGTATCAATAAGATTTGAAAATGCTTTACTCAGTGGATCATCAGCCTTATTTATACAGATATTAAAATCTCCAAAAAACAAGATCTGTTCAGAATAGGTAACTAAGCCTGACAAAAATTCACCACTCATCTAAAACTGAGAGTAAGGACCAGGCGGTCAATAGATCACCACCATATAAAATGGAGAAAGGCTATTCATGACTGAGGAAGATGAACTCAAGACAAGAGCCTCAAAAGATTTAAATTTATTTTCCAGATTAGATGTAGCACAGCTGGTTGTTTCAGAATCAGAATCAGAATCAGAATACTTTACTGATCCCCAGGGGGAAATTACTTTTTGTTACAATAACAACTCCCACTCAAGTGTAAAGTAAAAAGAGCAATTAGTCAAGAAAAATAAAGAAAGGAATATAAATATAAATATAAATATATATAGAAAAAAAGAAAGAAAAAATATATGTACAAGTGCAAACATGGACAGGAGTTATTGCACTATAGGTTATTGCACATAAGTATGGTATTGAATATGGATTATTGCACAGAGGGAATCTGCACAAGAGTTAGTTTAGGGGGCCAGCCCACTGGCTCAGAGTGTCTGACACTCAGAGTGAGGAGTTGTACAGTTTGATGGCCACAGGCAGGAATGATTTCCTGTGTCGCTCTGTGGTGCATCGTGGTGTGATCAGTCTGGTGCTGAAAGAACTCCTGTGTCTGACCAACATGTCATGGAGCGGGTTGGACACATTGTTCAGGATGGCTTTCACCTTGTGAAGCATTCTCCTCTCTAACACCACCGTCAGAGAGTCCATCTTCACTCCCACAACGTCGCTGGCCTTGCGGATCAGTCTGTTGAGTCTTCACACTTCACATCAGAGTCTTCACACTGATGGAGCTCGGTTGGACCTCTCCATATAGACTTTTTTTCTACCAAAATATTTTTTGCCCTGGTCAGGGTGTACTTGTTAGCTCCCGATTCTTTTGTTGAAAGCCCAAGAACAGACTGGAGTCAGTCTTTGATTTTCTGATGCAATATTTATTACGGTCACATATAAAGCAAGGCAGCGCTGGTCTCAATGTGACAGAGCTCCCGCAGGATCTCCGTCAGAATGAGCCCCGATATCAGGAAATGATGCACATTTATGTTCTTGGACTTGGGCCTGCCCCGTACATAGGTTGGACTTAAACGCAACCGAGAATAATTGGCCAGTTACCCGGACATGGACAGGCCAACCACTGTCCATGCCTTGTCTCTAGAATGTGTGATGCTATGTGTGTGAATGTTGACTGGGCGTGTATCTAATGCAACATACCTAAATAACAAGATAGAGAAAGTACATCTGGCTCCTGCTGTGTCTATCCTCTGCTTAGCAGCCAAGCTGCCCTGAACTCTGTAATACATTGGATAATGCAAGAAACATGTATTAACTGTATTAAATGATGAGGCATGACAACGGGTTTGACTAGATCTGCTTTTATGTTAGCTGCTGCACACATTTAGTTTGATAAATCACTGCTGCATATACATATTTCATAGGAATAAATGCAATCCCCCTTAAGGACATCAAAACAGATGTAACGGGGTGAACCTGGAGGGGATGTTAAAGGTTAAAGTGATGCATGTGATGCAGTGGCAGGGCAGCTATCCAAGCAACCTGTCAAGGTGAGCTGACATGTCATTTAGAGGGCTTTGAATTCAGAGTGACTTGATGGTTGGTTCGCTATGAAAAGTGTGCCAGTTACTGTAGAGTTTCCTGACTGAAGCAGCTCTGCTCATACAGTGAACTGGATCAGCTCCTTCATGACATCACTTCTAAGTACTGCATTACTTTTGGACAGCACCAGTGGCTTAAAAATGTAAAAAAAATGTGTATGTAGTCATAGGCGGAAATCCCGGGTGGGTCGGGGGGGGCATGACCCCTCCATCCATAAATTTTGGTCCAAAACCTGCCTCTTTCAGCTCACTGTTTAAGCTAATAGCTAATGATTGTTTACAAGCTGAAGCGAGTGCAGGACAGTGAGGGAGAGAGAGGACAGACCACAGGAGGAGCAAATACTGAGCTTTTTATTCTTTCAAAAAGTCTGTCAGGATATTAATGTCAGAAATAGTTCATATTTTACTGATATTTTGAGTTTGTCTCTAGATAGATATCTATTTTTTTTTTTTTTTTGCATTTTAAGTTGCATTATTTTGTGGCATAGTTTCATTTCATTTTCTTATTTGATCTCAAAGGGACAGTGTACAGCTCAAACATATACTGTATGTCACTATTTGATGCCATATCTTGCTTTGTTTTTTGTTGACACTACAATAAATCTGTTTTTTGAAGAATAGTTTGATGTAGTTGGATTATTCAGGTATTTCCTGTAGTTTTAGAGCTTCTTTTGAGTTTCTAGTTCTTGTAAAGCCGCTTTGATGGACTAGTGGAAATAGAACAGTGAGCAAAGAAATTTGGTTAGAGGATTATTGCTTTTAATAGCATTATGTAAAACATATGAACATGCTGAGCGCTCAACACTGTACGGCAAGTTTCAAAGGAGCGTAAGAGAAAAAGAGGGAGGTACAGTCCTGCTAGATAGCAATTTTTTCATGTCCCCCCTGGAATTACTCTCTGACATTTTGCTGTTTATTGTCACCCCCAATAATGAAATGAGATTTTCACCCCTGTATGTAGTGCTTATGCCCATGATAAGTGCTTCTGTTTAGTATATATTCAATACATATAAAATCAAACATTTTTTTCAACATGCCATGCAACTTTATGTGTAGGTGCACTGCAGGAATTGATTTTTGAAACAGTTGTAAAGCCAAGGTACACATCTCTTTAAAATCATTATCTGTTGCACAAACTGTCACACAGCAAATATACAGACAGACACACTCACTGAGGCACACAGTTTATGAATCTAAACTATGTATGGAATCATACCAGCATCAAATAAGTTAGCATTTTGAGCTGCAGTTTTCTCTTTTTATCTTCTTATGCATTTAATTCTTTTATTTCATTGGGTTTTATTGTTTTACTGTGTATTATTTATTGTTTTTTATTGTTTTATTGCTATAAGTGTACAGCACTTTGAGCTGCATTTAAGTTATAAAAGGTGCTGTATAAATAAAGTTTATTATTATTATTATTATTTTAGTTGAACTAATTTAATTGAATTTTAGTTTAACTCAATTGTGTTTATGAAACCATGTTTTGTTTTATTCTTCTTAGCCACAACTGAACTGGAGACTCAGGACACTCAACTCAGCTGCACTCACAAAACGTAAGAACAATCCCCTTTGAGAGAGTTCATCTTTCAAGGCAGGAAAAGCCCATACCAGTGATTTTGAATGTTTGGCTTGTTGACTCCAATTTCCCCACATTTTACATTGCAACTAACCATTTCACTACTTAAGAAAAGTCACTCAATTTTCAAATTTTAATTTTTGGATGAATTCTTTATCATATGTTCATTTTAGAAGACTTTTTGTATCAGGGTTTTACTATATATCCTTTTCCTACCCACAAATGTTAGTTTAGCTTATTTGCACAAAAATAAGATAGATTAAGTACATATGTAATTGATTCTATAAATATGGACCTCTTTTTTTTTTTTTTTTTTTTTTTTTTTTCCAAATGATGTCTTGTAATATTAAAATGGAAAGCTTCTTTGATCGAGTTTGGGTGACACTGGTTGGAATGTTATTATGATTATTGTACTGATGTAACAGTTTTGAAGTCTTTATACCTTGTGAATTTGTGCAGCCAGTATGAAGTATGATACGCTTGGCTCCAAACATCTCAACATATTTTCTGTCTATATGTGGTGAAAGCTTGAGATAATAAGAGTGTACTCTGGTGTCTTGGCAGGTTCCTGGAACTGACAGTGTTTTTCTCAGTGAAGGCCAAGTCAGGAGAGAAGGAGGTTTCTCCAAACACCTTCTTCTCCATCTGGCACGAGTTCTCCTCAGACTTCAAGGATCAGTGGAAGAAGGAGAACAAGACCATTCTTAAGGAGAGGTACATTAACACACTATTCAAAATATGTCAGTATTAGATGTTTCCTGTTTCTTTAAATTGGTGTTGTTTTTTTTTAAAACAGTGACATTGAGTTGCTATGCAGCTTATTGAGGACTGAAATAGCCTTTGGAAAAAAACTATTAAGATGGCAAGTGGTCCATGTCTTGATGGCATGGTAGCGCCTTTCTGAGTGGAGCCTGCTGAAGAGGTGGTTCCCAGGGTGAGAGGGATCAGCAACAAATTTCCCTGCCCTCTTCCTGATCCTGGCTTCATATAGCTCAGTGATTGACAGCTGCCATTGTCCTGTCAGCCTGCCTTTAGCAAGGGCGGATGCTGAGGCAAACCACACAGTGATGGATGACGACAGGACGCTTTCCACAGTGGCTCTGTAGAACCTGGATCGGACAGAGCTGGAGACATTCCAGAAGTCTATCACCATTTCCACTGTCTTTTGCGGGTTGTGCTCCAAGTTATTTTCAGCACACCACCCAGATAGATGGGACACTTCCTGTCTGATTCATCATTGTCCTTGATGAGACCGATCAAGGTTGTGTCATCTGCAAACGTAAAAAGCTTGATGGATGCATTTTTGGAGATGCAGTCGTTTGTATACAGTGAGTAAAGAAATGGTGACAGCACACACCCCTGAGGTGCCCCAATGTTGGTGGATCGGGGCTCAGACATATGCAGACAAGCTGCACGTACTGTCTCCTATTAGTAAGGAAATCTGTAATCCATCTGCAGTTTGAAGGTTCCACATTCATCAGCAACAGCTTTTCCTGCGCTAAAATTCACAAACAGCATTCTTATATAAGAGCCAGGAGAATCTAGATGGTCCAGTGCAAAGTGCAGGCTTGGGTTAACTGCATCATCCACTGAGCGGTTTGCTCCTGTATGCGACCTGCAGTGGGTCGAGATGAGGGGTTGTGATGGGTTTAAGATGAGTCAGAATCAGACGGTCCAGGCATTTCATAATCACTGAGGTAAGGGCCACCAGCCTGTTATTGAGGCCTGCGGCACTGTTCTTCTTACAGACTGGAATAATGATAGATGACTTAAAACAAGCAGGAACTTGACATAAGACAATGGACTGGTTAAAAATATTGGTAAAAACAGGAGCAGGCTGACTGGCACAGTGCTTCAGTGGACTGTTGGGACGATAACTGAAAAAAACTATATAAAGTTTAACTGGGAGGGGGTCAAGTAGGTAAGAAGCTGGTTTAGCAGAGTGCACTAATTTTGAAAGCGTGCGTTTATAATCTACTAGACTATTATGCCAGGCGAAATGGAAGACCTCGAGTTTAGTGGCACACCAGTTGCATTCTAATCTCCTACACACCTGCTTCAGCGCACAGGTATCATTGTTAAACCAAGGAGTTGAGTGTTTACGCTTGTTTTTAATAACTAATTGTGCTACCATATCTATCACATTATGAAGGTTATAATTTACACTGTCCGTCAAGTAATTTAAAGTTTCATGTTGATCAGTGAGAGAGGTGAGGGCAGCAGGAAGCAGGTCAGAAAACATGGCAGTAGGTGAAGCATTAATGCAATGAGAGCTAGTGGCGAAGGTGGAGACGACCTGTGTGGATGGGAGCATTACCTGGAAAGTAATTAGAAAATGGTAGGAGGGGTAGCCAATGGGGAGAGATGGCTACCTGAGAAACATGTAGGCGGCGAGCTGCCATCATATCTCTGTGATGGTCTCACTTTTTCTTGAGCAATTGCATAATGCCATCATTATTTTAGAATGACAAATTTGAGTAGGGGCACACTAGCTAAAAACATTGGCTGTTTCCCCAGCAGAAAGGACAGAAAGGACACTATTTAATTTATAATTTTATAACTTTATAATTTTATTTACAAAGAAAACTACCATAACTAAATCTTGGGAGTCTGGGAGTCTGGCCAAGAACTAAAAACTAACAAACCACAAAAACCGGACTACTAGACCTTCAGTCCTCAAAAGAAATGAACAGAAAATAGAGCAAAGGCAGCAGTACAACATGACGAAGAGGCTGCTTCATCTGGGAGGAAGGACTCCTCCTTCAGTCTCCTTTATATATGAGCAGGGCCGCTCAAGTTGACCATCCAAAATTCAGAGCACCAGGAGACACAGAGGAACAAACTAAAGACTGGAAGAGTAGAGCACAAGAAGGGGGAGTGCACAACACTCCGTCCCTAAGTTAGTGATTATTCTTTTTCATACAATAATTATCTGCAAGCATCAGTTATAAGGTTCAAATCTTTCTTTGTTCTACAGAGGGAAGCAGCTCAGTCACACAAAATTAAAGCTGTGAGCAGCAATGTGCAGGTTTTAGGCCTCATACAGCTGAGCAAAGTCAGTTCAGCCAGTTTGATTTGTTTTAATAAGTCCAAATAATAACCAAAATAACCAAATTTCGTACAAATCCATCTCTGAATACTTTGTGAATGCACTGTATGTGGCTGCTCCAGCTCCACTTCCCCTCTATATGTCCCCTCATATGTGTCTGAGACATGGCAAGATGATGAGGTTAAGGCCAACTTTCTCCTAAAAATTCAAAACTCTGTTGTTGTTGTTGTTGTTGTTGTTGTTGTTTACATGTGTTCTAGACTTCAGGCGGTCAAAGACTGCAAAGTGTTTCCCTCCAAATATTGAATATAATTCTTATAATTATAGTTATGCAAATTTTGTATAGTTTGTCCAATTACTTTTGAGCTTCTGAAAATGGGGTGACAGTGTATGAAACTGACTGTAATTCCTAAACGGTTAATGCCATATATTAGTTCAATCCCTTAAATTAAAGCTGAAAGTCTGCACTTCAATCACGTCTTGATTACTCCATTTCAAATCCACTGTGGTGGTTTACAAGGGCAAAATTATAAATATTGTGTCACTGTCCAAATATGTATGCACCTAACAGTGTCTCACAGAGACTAAAAAAGATAATTGTAATACCAGAAGGGTTTATTTCCTCCACAATCCAGATTTTCAAGGTTTGAGAGACTGTGCCTTCTTTTGTGGTTAGAAAAGTGTATTCAGCACAAATCTCTGAACTTACACACTTTAACTGAATTGGTGTAATCAGATCAACTCTATTAACTTAATTATGGGTGTGGGTGCTGTGCAGGTTAAAAGCAGCAGAGGAGTCTTTCCGGCAGGCCAAGGAGAAAGCTTCCTACAGCGTCAAACCTAAACACGCCTCTGGCATCGTAAGTTTACCTTTGATTTCAGTTTTCTGGTTCCAGCAACGTAAGGTTCAGACGACCAGCTTGAGTCTCAAGGCTGTTGTTTAACCTTTATATATTCTTTGTTTCTTAGAAAGCCAAGCTTGGCATGAAGATCTAAGGAGTCATCGGACTTTGGGTCATGTTTTTCCCAACTTGGTGTACTACAAGACAAAGAAGAATCTAGAGGTCAGCAGAGAAAAGGCAGGGACAAGACAAGTATGAACTACTACGTGTATCTGCAAGACCCTTGTTCTGGAAATCAGGACGCATGTTTTTTTGGTTAGCCTGTTCTTTGGGCCGTTGCCTTATGTTACTCGCGCTCTTTTGCTGTCTGGCACATGCACCCAACTTACCTGGGAGGGATGCTGCTGCAAGGCCCCATTCCTAAACTCAGTAGTGTGGTTGAATCGCACTGTGTCAAATAGATGCAGCACATCAGGATATTGGTTGGATCGATACAATTTACAGAAACAAAATAAAACTGCACATTATACACCAGCTGGAACAATCATTTACCAGCTGCGATGTCTAGGCCCTTTTGCAATAACAAATGTGTTCACCATTATGCATTATGTGATGCATAGCATAGGATTTTGGAGCATTTTATGGCTACAACCTCAAACCCCAAAACTTTCATGTGCAAAAACTGGTGGATCAGGACAAGCAATCTAAGTTTCACCAACAGCACAAATATGACTGCAGTGCATATTTGTGCATGTGTCAATTCATTATATTTGTGCTCACATTTGCCTTATATTTTTACATAACACACATCTGTCTTTTTTAACAGTTCATCTTAACATATTTGTTTTTAACATGTCTTATTAAAAAATAAGGGTTATCCCAGCCATGTACATCCTTTTGAAACAGCACAGTAGCAATGTTTCTTTGGTCACTTTGGTTTGTCAGCGCTACAGCCATTCCCTCTACATTGATTTTCAAATATAACCACAGTGCTGTTTGTGATTCTAGATTCTGGCTGTCCAAATAGACTTAGCCTCTAAAACCAAGAATGATAGGTATTGAAAACTGAAATAAGATATGAGCTTCTGGTGGTGTCAATGGGCAGGTAATGATTTTCACTGTAAACATACATGTATAACTCCATGTGTATTCCATGAAATAAGATGTCAGGCCCACAGCATTACCAGGGATACCATAGGAATTATATTATGTGTGTGCGCGCGCGCGCGTGTGAATAACAAATCTCATTATTGCTCGATCACATCTTTGTGTAAGAAATCTGAGGAAAGGTGTGAAATGTGCAGTGAAGTACAGCCATTGACTTGAGTTGCAAATGTAATGATTTTATTGATGTAAAGTAATAAGTTATTGTAAGATACATTTTTTTTATTAATTTCATCACTGTTCATATAAACAGGACACAAAGGTAGGGAGAGGTGTAATGTATATAAAATAAAGGGAATAAATGAATTATATTTGGTTTCAATCATTCAATCAACTCATTCATTTTGACAGCAGTATGTATTTATGAGTCAGTAATTCTTTAAATAAAGTTAAGGGGGTGGCTTCTCGGATGGGGATTAAGCCTAGTCATAGACTAAAAAGCCTTGGGATACTAATACTCTAATCACTTTCTGAGTCATATAGCAGGAAATTTATCTTAATGCAGATATAAATGATCTGCAAGATAAATGTTTGTCCTGGACCTTTTGTTGCTCCAGTCCAGGTTTTATGAGCAGGTTTTGAGCTGAAGTAATAATTCACTTAAATAAATGTTGATTTTGACACTGTCACCAAATGACAGGCTACCATATGAAGGGGATTCAACACATAGCCAGCTCATGGAAGTTTTCATAATTGCTATTCTAAACTTCTGTGAGGGGGGTGGGCAGGGGGGTCCCCTAGAATCCTGTATAAGTGATGTTTATTTTTTTTATTTGATTCTGTGAATGCAACAACAGCTTTAGACTTATGAATGCAGGTTGTTTGTAATACAGGTGAGACAGGAGAGGAAATATAAAACAGTCAGCCCTGAGAGCCTGTATTTTTGTGTAGGACAAGCGCCAAGTGCAAAATATCAAAGCAATGACTACTACTTACTAAGGGTATCACTAAAACCAAGAAAAAACAACATGGATCTGATTAATTTGGCCTATTTAAATTTAAACTGTAACTCAGCAGTGTAGATTACATAAGGCAGAAAACCATAGACATAGAAAGAGGCTAGATTGGCCACTCCCTCTTTTTTCACAGCATACTTGGCGGCCATCTTGAAGCGGTCGACCGCCCAAACACAGAGTGGGATTCGGTGACAATAATAAAGCATGTCGATGGAAAATGCCTCAACATTGTGCAGCCTACGATTGTAAAAACCGGCATACTGCACAATCCAGACAACAGGGAATTATCTTTCACATGTAAGACACATGTTTAGTTTAATTTGGTCATTATAACTTACCCATTATTACTTACCAGGGACCACGTGAGCCCCCTAAAAAGCTATGGGAAAACCCTGTACTCAGTGTGCATTTTAAACAAATTCCTTGAAGCCATTCCCACAGCATAGACGGTTTAATGTATTTTTTGGTTCTAATGTTAATGCTTTCTACTGAGCCATCATTTGAATACTAATGTGTGTGTGATCCTTGGTGGTCTGGCAGAGTGTTCACAGGTACAATAACTAGGCTATATGAGAACCTCAGATGAAGAACCATATTTTTTCACATTTTAGATAATCATCAATATTACAATATTTAGACTATCACATTAATGTGTATATATTTACCTTGAGAATTTGATTATATCAGAAAGAAAATGATCAAATGAGGCCCTCTGACAAAGAACCATATATGCATGTTTTCACATTTTAGATAATCATAAAGATTTCCACATTTTAGATAATCATCAACATTACACTATTTAGACTAATATGCCTATCACATTAATGTGCATATATTTACCTTGAAAATTGATAAATGTGTCCTTATTCTACTGACAAAATATATTTCTTCCATAGTCCTTATCTTTTAATAGCCTATATGGCCATGAGAAACCGAAATGGATAACAAATGGACTGACAGGCATCTTAAAATTCGCCATGTCTAATGATAAAGTATGCTTTCTGATGGGCATCTGAGGGGAAAAAACATGCTTCTAGCGAGAATTTAACCCGAGTCTATAAATAATAAGTCTTGTGTGATAACAACTATACCACTACAACTTCAAAATATTCAGGGGGAATAGATATTTATTTCCGAAAGCTTGTATTGGTTATACACAGTGAATCGCGGGGTTGACCGCGGCAAGATGGCCGCCGCCGCCGCCGGACGGACGTCAGTCTACTGGGATTCCACCGTGAGGCGTCCAGTCTATATGTCTGTGCAGAAAACTACTGCTGTACTGCCCTCTAGGGGTTAGAAACTTTAAGGCATTTTGCACTTGTGGCCACAGCCAAACAGCCATGTGGCAGCAGGTGTATCTAGCAGCTGTCAATCAGTACGTTTGCATGCACACCAATTTTCCACTGCTATTCCAAATATGACAAGATTCTGAATTTGACACAGGTCCTGTAAAAAGCATATTTCATTTGAATATTTCTAATAAGGCCTTTTTCTGAATGTAGTTTTAGGAGCATTCTTTGGGTCATGTATACAGCGCATTAGGAATATGCAACTCGACGTTCGTGTGCCACAGTTCACAGCACACAGCTGCCTGTTTACAGTCAGCTCTGTGTGTTGTAAACAAACCAACTAGCCAACAGTTTGCAAGGCTATAGCAGAGATGCATTCACAAAAGAAGAGCCTGCATTCCTGGTGGGAAGAACAAACACACCTACTTTTGAAAATTATATTCTCAAACACCTGGGTTATGGCTGCACAATATGAAATTCTATAAAACAAAAGGCAAATTTGTTAAGTATTAACCTTTTAAATTTCAAATTTGTCAAGAAGCTGCCTTTAAAATGTGTTGACTAATATTTTTCAGTTGATCAGATTTACTTTCATGACAGTTGACTTCAATTAAAGGTGAAAAAAGCAGGCAGAAAATTATTGTGTTCAGTGTTCTCAGTTTACTATTGTACAGACTAGTTCAGTGACAGTTTTGCTACAGAAGCAGTCCCATGCAGTCCCTTTTCAGGACACTGTGCTGGCACATGGAAAAGCAAAGCTCCCATCATATTTATTGGAGCAGTGTTTCAATCAATAAAAAGCACAAATACTATGGAAGCTTTGATTTTCCGTGTGTGGATAGTGTTTATAGTGACTTAACTTGATCAAAAACAAAAAACCTACAAAAAAGCCACTAAGGGGTTGCTTATCAGCAGAGGCGGGTAGTAACGAGTTACATTTACTCCGTTACATTTACTTGAGTACGTTTTTGAAAAAAATGTACTTCTAGGAGTAGTTTTAAATCACTACACTTTTACTTTTACTTGAGTAGATTTGTGAAGAAAAAACTGTACTCTTACTCCGCTACATTAGGCTACACTGAGCTCGTTACTTTTCTTTTATTCCCCGTGTACGGGTCATTTTAATGTTTTCTTTTGTTAGAGAGAGACATCCGCCAGGCTAAACCATGTGACTGTGTTTCACCAATCAAACGTAGCCGTAGCACCCTCATCACGTGATCATACTCAATCTCACCGGCGGGAGTGGGACGGGAGTTTACAGTTTTTTCACGGTCAGTCGGAGCAAATCAAATAAAAATGGCAGAATCAACGGTCAGCGGGTCATGTCTTCCTTTTAACTAAAAGACGTTTTTGTTCCTTTTAATCAGACATAGGGATGTTTATTTACCTTGACAGTTTCGGAGGTAACTTCCTCCTTCAGAATGCGTCCAACTGACAGCCGGAGGGGCACCTGTCATATCCGGCAGACCTGACCTGACCGGGTGGCCGTGCACACCCTGCGGTGCTGTGGCCGGTGCCGGCTGGCACCAGGTCTGCCGGATCTACCGGGTGTGCCGCGCATACAGATAATTATCGGATAACCACTCGAATTTCATATCTCTCCATTGTGTATGCCTCTCTGCTCTGCCGCTCTGACCAACTGAAGTAGCAGCACCCGAGCAGCAGACGGACGTCACTGACGTAATGACAGTAATGTTTTCAGCGAATCAACAATCAGAGAAAACACATCAGACACTGGAGTGGTTTAGAGCCTATGTAAGATTTGAGCTTGTTTATACTCACAAACGAGTACACATGATGAGTGGAGAAATTTACAACAGAAAACAAGTCAGATTTGGCATGAGATTTCTCTCTTGAGCGTGAGAGTGTGAGATTGAGGCTGAATGTGTGACTGTCACAGCCAATGCGTGAGAGTTGGCAACCCTCCATTGTTTAGGCGGTCTCGAGTGACTGTATTTATCAACACTGGAGTTATCAGGAGACTTTCGACAACGTCAATGAATGAATGGGGGAAGAGAAATATGACAGCTGCCTTGGAGATGCTCCAGAACCTGGACATTTTATTTATTTATTTTATTTTTATTTATTATTTTTATTATTTATTTTACTTGAAGATTATTTTAATTTAACCTTTTTTTTTTATTTATTTATCTAATTAATTTTATTGATCGGATGAACTTTAATTTGCCTGAAGATGATTGTTTTGTATTGTTGTCTGTCTGATTGAATGCTTGTGTTAAAAAATAAAGACTTTACTCAACAGTTACTCAGTACTTGAGTAGTTTTTCCACCAAGTACTTTTTTACTCTTACTCAAGTAATTATTTGGATGACTACTTTTTACTTCTACTTGAGTAATATTATTCTGAAGTAACAGTACTTTTACTTGAGTACAATTTTTGGCTACTCTACCCACCTCTGCTTATCAGTGATTGCCTAATGGACGCATCTCCTTTGTCTAACATGTCAGTAAAATAATTCAAGGTTCCAAACTCCAGCACAACTGTACTTAAGTGCATTTATTTGATCATGTCGATCCAAGTTGATGACGGCAGTTCACACAGACTTCTATTAAACATAACTGACATGCAAACAAATGAATGGCTTCATGGCAAGCTACATGTTCAAAAAACTATGTGCTTTCCCCGGTAAACAACACACCTGCTCTGTGATTAGTACTTCCCCTATTAGTACTTTCCCTTCACTCCAGATACAACCTACTGTGCAAAAAGGCAGCTACAATGAACACACTACTTCATATACATACAATGAACATACAATGTCTTTGTGATTGTGTAATGCACACAACTTTGTTTCAATGTGCACACTATTTTAGGGCAACAATTTCAGGTCAGCCATGTCCCTCCCTCTGTCCACTCATGCGCTGTACACAAACATGACATGACAACATAAGACATGGCATGACGTATAACATCCTACCATAACATGACAAGACAAAACATGGTACAACAACGTAAGACATAAAATGGCATAACATACCATAACACAACAAAACATGACATAAAACATACTATAAAGTGACACATACAATAACATGTCAAGAAATGACTCAGCATCCGACATGATGTGATATAACTTGACATAACATGATATGACGCGACACGACACAGTGGTTCCCAAACCGGTCCTCAAGGTCCTCCTGTCCTGCAGGTTTTTGTTCCAGCTCTACTCTTGCACTCCTCACCCAATTAAGGCCCATGCACCTTCATGCATGCCCTGTTAGAGCTATTTCAGGATAAATGGATCAGGCATGAAAGAGTAGAGCTGAAACAAAAACTTTGAGGACTGGTTTGGGAACCACTGTGTCGTGTCGTGTCATGTCGTGTCATGTCATATCATGTTAACATATCATAACAAAACATAACACAGCATGACACAACATAACACAACATTACACAGCATATAAGCACATAATAATATCAATTTGCTATCAATTTGTCCCATGCATTCGCCATCAAAATAAAGATCTGTATCGCCCTTTTCCTCATGCAACAGCAAAAAGAAATTTACGAGAGCGGGATTTAAGTTAAGCACACATTCACCCCTATGCTTTCCTGCAAAGCGTGTCCCTTTGTCTGGCAGCCAATCACAACTCCCCAAGCCCAAGTATCCAAGACAGCGCCACCACCAGGAACAGCCATCTCATACATCAACCCACACATACACCATCACTCTGGAAATAACATGACTTGACATGGCATGACATAATACACTATACCATAACATGACTTGACATGGCATGACATAATACACTATACCATAACATGACTTGACATGGCATGACATAACAGGATAGCATTGCCTAAAACAGCACAACGTTGCAGACCCATTTGGTGGATGATTTTGCCAACACCTTGTTGTTCATATAGCATGAGGTTGTATTTGTAGCATTGTTGGCCCCAGTGGACACTGATCCTCTAACTGTGACTGTGCACTTGGGCAAGTATCATTATTTGAGTATTTCTGCGCCCTTCATCTGACTAATTTAACTTCTTTATCTGACTGAATCAACCGTATACGTACTGGGGTAAAACTCTCTCAGTTGTCATGGATCGTTTTTCTGCAACACAACACACCAACAGGGAACTCCGTCTGCTGCAACAGGATCCACTGATGACAGAGGTTTGTAACAGGAGGCTGTGGTGGATCAACATGAGCCACAGACCACAGCTCCAACCAGGCTTCACTGCTATTTTTACTATGACCACTCTGTGACAATTTGCAGGGATCTACACGGGCGCCACTTGGCATTTTCATCAGTTCATAATAAAACAGTAAAAAATAGTATCTAAGAACTTAAGAACTCACAGTGGGAGTGGACTGTTTTTCTCAGCTGTTTGCGATTTGTCTAATGTGATGAATGTTTTCATTTATTTATTTATTTCAAATTACAAGAAGAACACAATATACTCTTGGAGAAATGCCACTGTAGAGTTGATTGCCTGCATCTTGATTATATTCATTTTCATATACATGCATACATATTTAAACACACATAATTTCCACAATGGAACACAGTTATATGAGATAAAGTCTAAAGGCTTATAAAGGAATCTCTCTGGAATAACATTCTTGTAGACACCTGTGTATTTCCTGGGCCATTATTTTTTACTAGTGTTCTCACAGTATTTAAGCCAGCTCCACATTAGTGCAGTCATTAGCCACTTTCAGCCCTTTTTTATGTTCATTTGCTGTAACAGGATAAAGTTTTCATTTGATAAAAAGAAGTGTTACAATTTGGGATAGAAACACATTTGCTGAATTAAAACAGGACTTGCACATACAGTTTAATTCCATGGGTAGCTGCTTTTGGATCTCTGACTTAAAACAGAGCTGCCGTCACGGCGGACAGCGGTAACATCAACAGGTACAAGTGGACAGACCAAGCAATCAAGACATTCCTTTGTCTCAGATTTGCAAAGAAACATAGCTATTGTATTCTGCAATGTGTTGAGAAAGGTCTGCAGACCAAAACACTGGCATCTTTTGTGGAGCGCTGGGTTGTCTTGTTACTTGGTCGTGATGGGAATCCACATAGAGACAGTGTGCAATGCCTCATAGTCTGAAAACCACACCCATCAGGAAGGAAAACAATTTGTCCCTCTCCTTTGTATTGTGTGAACGTGCCTCCTTGTCCTCCATGGTCATGGTATCCGTCAGCTTGCTTCACACTGGGTAGTGTTGCAAAGGGGTGGAAAGTTTCTGGTAAATTTCCCGGAAAGTTTCCGAAGATTCCCGTGGGAATTTTCACTCTGGAATATTGGACATTTTCAGGAGATTTTTGCGTTCACTCTTTTTCCAATTTTTCCGAAAATTCCCGGGAATATTAGGCTCGGAAATTTTGGGATTTTTTTTTTTTTTTGTTATCCATTTGAATGAGGTTTTTAAAAAGTTTCCATGGAAATTTAAGCTTGGGAAATTTGGAAATTTTCATTTTTGTTCTTGTTAACTTAAGGTGAATGGGGCAAAAATAAACAATAATCAATAAAATAAATGTCAGCATCAATATCACCACTTTTTTAGTTGCTGGGGGGGACATACAGTGCTGTGATAAAGTATTTGCCTCATTCCTGATTTCTTATTTTTTTGCATATTTGTCACACTTAAATGTTTCAGATCATCAAACAAATTCTGATATTAGACAAAGATAACCCAAGTAAATGCCAAGAGTGTGCAAAGCAGTAATCAGAGCAAAGGGTGGCTATTTTGAAGAAACTAGAATATAAAACATGTTTTCAGTTATTTCACCTTTTTTTTGTTAAGTACATAACTCCACATGTTCATTCATAGTTTTGATTCCTTCAGTGAGAATCTACAATGTAAATAGTCATGAAAATAAAGAAAACACATTGAATGAGAAGGTGTGTCCAAACTTTTGGCCTCTACTGTATATGACCAGGTCCATAGATCATAGAATTTTTCTCAACTCACAAAGAAGTGTGATCTTTCAACTGAGTTTTAAACAATTAACCAAGTTTGACTTGAGAGGTTTTCAAACATTCATATGTATGTATAGAGCGAAGGACAGAGGTAATATGTCTACATGCATACACATATACATACTGTATGTATACATAAAAGAAATAAGAATATTTATTTTGCTTCTTTTCCTCCTAACTTCTGATTTCATGCTCATTTTCAGGTAATTTCTTTCTAATTTGCTCATCATCCTTGTCAGGGACCAAACAGTAAAGCCATGAGGAAACAGGATTTGTAAATGAAAAGATGGGTTTTATTTACTCCCAAAAATGCAACCTATTACAAACCAAAGATTTCAACTACTAGGCCTATAAAAGAGGTCAACAAAACGTAAGTAAACTCAGTATAACAGCAACTAAAACAGATGTTAACTGAACAAACTGACCTAACATAATGACACATGAGGGAACATATATAGTGGCTTGGCCAAACCAAATAAGAGACAAGGGGGTGAACACAATTAACATCAACTATAACTAAATACAAAGCCAACTAACTAAATGACAATTGCAGCTCATGGTAGCGTCCAATCAGCTGCCTCCAGCATTTACCTGTCCTCAGCCACACCTTTTTTCTCCATCAGGAAGAAACCTGCACCAGCACGGTAACTCAAAGAAACTCACAGAAACAAATGATTAATACAACAAATTACTGCTTTTGATAACCATATGCTGTAAAAATGTGTGCACTCCATGTGAAACAAAGTAAGATTAAAGCAAATAAACAGATTCTAAATCAAACAAACTGTGATGGTAATTGTTGAGGTGTGGTTGACTTCAAATGAAATAAACCTGTGCAAGTAACACAATAATGAGACTATACTGAAACTAATGTGGTGAGAGAGTGTGAATTATGGGGCAGTGTTAGTCTGTGTAGCTGTGGCCATCACAAACTGTTTCCAGTGTTTTTAAAGACATAAAGTAAATGTGTTCAGGTCTCAAATTCCATTTGATTTCAGTTGATTTCACTCCATTTCCCAGAGTGCTGGCTATTCTTCTAGAACTGGCATTGCCTCACACTGACACTAAATTTAGCTGCACACACAACAGTGAAGACGCAGCTCTGGATCTTGTATCACACAGGCTAAAAATATCAGTCTGGAGCAAGGCTTCTCACAAGGAGCAGATATAAGGACGAGCCGACTGTAAGCTGTAAAAGTTACAGCAGAGCAATCAAAACACAAACAGGCAGCAAGCAGATATCAAGCTTCCAGACAGACAGGTCAGATATATCATCAAACTGTATACTCACTGCCTGAAACAGAAACAGAAGCAAAGACATCAGGTAAGTGCTTGTATTTTTACTCCTTGAAACCTGAAGTATAAAATAGTAAAACAAAGATGTTTTTAAAAAACTAGAGCAATGCCATAATTATGTTTATAAAAAATTATATATTTAAAGGTCAGATCACTTGTGCTAGATTGGCAACCGATTCCTTTTGTTTAAATACCTGTGAAAGGGGTCAGATACCTTTTTACAAGCATGTGACCCTTCATACCCTGAGCAAATTCAGTTGATGAGCAAATTATCAAGACATGACCATTAATGAGAAAGAAAAAAATTGTTCATTCATTCATATATTCTCAAAAGGCTTATCCTAAATAGGATCACTGAGTGCTTGAGCCTATCCCAGTACATATGGGGCAGAAGGCAAAGAAACACCCTGGACAGGTTGCCAGACAGACAAACACACTGTCACACACATTCACAATTTAGATCATTCAGGTCACCTGACCTGCATATCTGTGGACTGTGGTAGGAAATCCTCACAGAAACATGGAGAACGTGCAAAATCTATATAGGAAGGACGTGGGCCGACAGGTCAGGAATCATATCCGGGACCTTCTTGTTGGGAGGTGACACTCCTGACCCCTGAGCCACCCTGCTGCCCTGATAAAACTATTTGCAAAAAATGAGAAAACCCTGAAAATTACATAACTTCATTGACTGAACTATTGTTATGGGTAACACTGAATATCTGGGCCACCTGAATATCACTTACGAACATTCAAAGCAAATTTTTCTCCCTTCACCCATTTCACAGTTTTGGAAATGCCTTGTTCCTAAATAATCAAATTTTCTGGTGCCCTGAGAAAGCAGTTGCATTGGTCAAAAGTGATACATCTGAACCATTTTGCATTAGAAACTAAATAGATGTGCTTGTTGTTTTAAAATTTCAAGATCCTTTTAATAGTGACTTCCCTGGAAAATAAATGTCAGCAGAGTAATCTGTGTCCTGGAGACAGACTGAAGGACTTAGCAGCCTTGGCCTTGATAAATGAGGTTGGCTTATCCAAATAATGAGGCCTTAAAATTAGGAAGTGAGCTCCTCTCCAAAGCCCCTCCTTTATGGGGGGGGCTTTGGAGAGTCCCTGTGGAAATTTATTCAGCATCAAGTAGCAGTCACTGTATGTCCAAGTCATTTCAAACAGTTATGCTCAGAGCCTGTTTTTTTCCGTAATTTTCTGAACATTTTCTTTTTCTATTTAATTTATCATAATTTTAAGAAAGTAAGTCAATAGTCATAAGTTTTTTTTTACAGTTTCCTTTCATTCTCATTTTCACGAAAATTATCACAAAATAAGAAGAAATTTCACAGAAAAAAATTAATCAAAAATATAATCAATTAATCAGTCAATAAAAGGGGTAAAAATACAAGAAAATTACTATCAAATTGCCTAAAAAACATGGGGAAAAAAGAAATTTAAAAAATCTAAAAGACTCCAAAAATTAAAGGACAATGACCAAGAAAATAGTGAAAAAAATAACAGAAAATGGTATTGGTAATGGTAATTCTGGTATTTTTCAACCTTCATGTCATTCTTCCACATTTTGGGGTCCAAAATCATACCAGTACTGAGCTTCAACCAACAGCTGCAACCTGTGCTGTAATGTAATCAAACAACCAAATTTAAAGTGCTTGTTTTTTTCAGGTTGGTATTATGAGTATTTTACAACATTATGGAAAACATATCTACAGGGGCCAGATATGTAGTACCTTAAGGATGCACTCACATTAGGCCCAGTTCTTCCGTACCGTTCTGAAGCACGAATGCCCCCCCTCCCCAGTCCCCTGCTGGCCTGCACTCACATTACCCCAACCCCAACCGTACTGAAGCAGGGTTGTTAATCGCACTGGATGCATTAAACGATTTTTGCGGAGGCAGGAGGAAACGCGGGAGGGATGGTCGTATGATTTACGTTATATCCCCATTCGTGTGCTGCATGCGTGACTGTGCATGAACGCCCGTACTGTACTAAAGCACACCTCCTCCAACCGTGCCAGAGCGGAGGAAGTGTACAATACTGAGGCACGGAATGGAGCGCTCACACTAGTCAAATAATCCAGATTTTCGGGTCAAATGTGCTTGGGCATGGTACAAATCCCTCCCGCGTTTCCTCTTGTCTCCGCAAAAATCGTTTAATGCGTGCAGCGCGATTAACTGTGAATCTCCGCCTCGTGCAATCAACAATCAACCATGTTGTCTGTGTCGTTGTCCATTGTGCTGCTGCAACTGCGCAAAAACAAAAGTCGATTTATGATGACGCTGAGCCATGCGTGTGTTGTATTTCAACATGAGGACATACGTACCAGAGGCAACCCTGCTTCAGTATGGTTGGGGTTGGGGTAATGTGCGTGCAGGCCAGTGGGGGTCTGGGGAGGGGGGGCATTCGTGCTTCAGAACGATACAGAACAACTGGGCCTAATGTGAGTGTGTCCTAAGAGAAGTTGAACGCAAGGAGAAGTCTAAATCTCGCATGAGGTGCATTGTTGCCGGAAGACAATGGTGAAAACATGAGAGTTGGACCAGGGGAGCTTGCTGTTTTTGGGTTCAGAAAGTGTAGCTTAGTAGCTGGAGTGGCCGATTTGGAGAGGAGGACAAGAGGAGAGGAGAAGAAATCCTACACCAAAGCACTTTCACCTAAAGCAAAATGCTGTTCCGAGAGCAGAGACTACAGAGCCTGCAGAGTGGATGTGGAAGTGATTTTGTTAGATGTAAAGAAAAATCTCAAATGTAGAAATTCATGACATTTTACAAATGACAAGCTCAGTAGACTCCTTTCCATAATGTTGTCAGACATTTATGATAACAATCTGAGCCTGTCAGTGGCAGAAATGAGCACCTCAGTGGAATTAATTTGACATGCAACTTGTCCCATGTGATTACATTGCAATCCGTTTTGCCCAAAAGTCATTTTGACCTCAAAAGAAATAGGGGCCAGAATGAAAAATACCCGAATTATCCTTTACAAAGTTTTTCAAAGAATTAAGAAAAAAACAAACAAACAAACAAACATGAAAATTACCTAAACTGACCAGAATATAAGCAAAAAAACATATAATAATTTAAAAAAATTTAATAATTTAAATAAAACTACAAGAAAATCACCAGAAAATCAAAAAATGCTCCCCCAAAAAAGGAAAAAATTGCTAGACAGTTAGCAAAAAGTAATGTAATCATAATGTAATTATTATTTTTTAGTAAATGACCAAAATATATTAAGATGAAAAGAAAAAATACCAGAAAACTACTCCGATGATGATGATAAGAAGAAAAAGAAGAAGAAGAATCCAAGGAGCCCACAGGTTTCACAGGCATCTGTGTGTGGGAGGCAGTCTGGGGGGGGCTTGGCAGCCTCAGCCCTGATAAATGAGGTTGGCTTATACAAATAACGAGGCCTTAAAATTAGGAAGTGAGCTCACATCACTCCCCTCCTACCAAGGCTGTGGAGAAATCCCTGATGAAATCTGTTCAGAATCAAGTATCAGTGACCCAACATCCAAAGCCTTCTTAAACTGTGGGCTGTGGCTTGACACATTCCAAACCGTTTATTTTGAGAGGTTTTGAAACAGCGCCATACCTTATCATAATGCTATCTTTACAGTCATTTATAGGCTCCTTGGTTTCAAAGGGTTTAACAAAATGGTTAAAACCGTCAATGTGGATCTTTAGTCCACATTGAGGTGGGGGTGGGGGTGGGGGGCACCCAGGGCCCCAAAATATCTAAGGATGCCCCTGGATGCCCCTGGTTCCTTGTAAAATGATGTAACTGTTCTGTAAGTGTTTATAGCTGCTTTTAATGACTAAACAGTGTGTTGCTGCTGTTTTTGTTGTTGTTGTGGTTTGCAGAAGCACAAATGAAGCAGAATTAATAATTGCTGGGAGAAGATGAGTCAGTCAACCCAGCAAGACACAAACAGCAGACATTACTCCTCACTGATCTGTCGATGTATTTATGTTTTCACCTACAATATCTATCTATCTATCTATCTATCTATCTTAGGCATGCATCACATATGGCAAGATGTAGCAAGCTGACCAATAAAATTCAGCCAGTGCCATAATAATTACCAATTAATTTATATTTTATGTGTTCTCTTCCATATATCTGATTATTGGCAAAAGCACACCCTCTTGCAGTGAAGGAGAAACACACTGACTACAGGTGATGCTCCTCAGTTCCAGCTGTGTTCTGATTGGTCAAGATAAAGTGAGGTTAACAACATGTTGCTGCCGATTCAGATTGAGTGCACTCTATTTGGATGTGCCAGCGTGCCATTTATAAATGTCTGCAGTTTTATCAGTAGTTTCATCACCCAGTAGATTAGTCAACTGTCCCTCAGTCCTCATAAGTCACTGCTAAGCCCCTCTGTCCAATGTATGGAGGGGCTTAGCAGCCTCAGCCTTGATAAATGAGGTTGCCTTATCCAAATAACAAGGCCTTAAAATTAGGAAGTGAGCTCATGTCACCCCCCTCCTACCAAGGCTGTGGAGAAATCCCTGATGTTCACAATCAAGTATCAGTGACCCAACGTCCAAATTGTGGGCTTGAAATGGTTCATTTAAAACGTTTTATTCTGAAAAGTTTTATTTCACCATCTTAACAGAATTCATTTTATTTTGAGTTAATGTTTGATTTTAGGAGGGAATTTTCTGGTCATTTCCATTCATTTTTGATAATTTTCTGGTAATTTTCTTGGCAATTTGTCGCGATTTGCTCTTTGCTAATTTTTTGAGCATTGTCTTTAAAAGAATATTTTTTTATTTCATTTTATTTTGCTAATTTTATGGTGAAAACAGGGGCCCCCAATGGAGGTTTTGCCCATGGCCTCCAGTGACTCCTTGTAAAATGATATACCAGCTCTGTGTTTTTAGCAGCCATTAATGACTAAACAGTGTGTCACTGTTGTTATGCTGTTGTAGTTGTTGAGGTTTGCAGAAGCACAAGTGAAGCAGAGTTAATAATCATTGGGAAAAGACGAGTTGGTCTGCCCTGCAAGAAGCAAAGAGAAGACATTACTCACTCATCTATGTAAGTATGTTTTCATATACAGTATCTGTCTATTTATCTAGACAGACAGATTCACTGTACGGACAAAAATATTGGGCCACACCTCTTAGTCATTGAATTCAGATGTTTCATTCAGTCCCACTGCCACAGCTGTATAAAATCAAGCACCTAGCCATTTGTCCCCCTGGGGACAAATAAAGTATGACTGATTAATTGATTGATGCAGTTTGGAACTGCAGAGCTCCAAACCTCCTCCGGCATTAACATCAACACAAACACTGTGCGCAGGGAGCTTCATGGCATGGGTTTCCATGGCCGAGCAGCCGCATGCAAGCATCACGTTCTGTGGAGTGACCAATCATGCTTCTCCATCTGGCGGTCTGATGGACAAGTCTGGGTTTGGTGAATGCCAGGAGAACGTTCCCTGCCTGACTGCATTGTGCCGACTGTAAAGTTTGCTGGATGAAGGATAATGCTGTGGGATGGTTTTTCTTAGTTCCAGAGAAGGAAAATCTTAATGCTTCAGCTATATTGATATATGTTCACACACACACACACACACAAGATATTATGGTAGCCTAATTTATTTCATGTTTTATTATTATCATGTTTCGGAAGATGAAATCTCTTGTTAATTCATGTTTATTGATTGTTTAAATGTCTGTCTTCTTGGCAACAGGATGTTTTCAGACAAGGAGGATGGATCATTCACTAATGAGCAGCTCAGGGACCAATGGGAGAAGAGAGCTCAAAGGGTCACTGACAGGGACAAACTGGAAATGGACAGGAGGGGGAAAAGTGCCCTGAACGGGTGAGAGGTGTAAAATAAATATACTTTTACTAAATCTCTATAGCACTAATGGTGTAAATATAGCCAGTTCAGGCAGTTCAGCTACTGGGGCCTGGGGACTAGGGCCAGTGGCGGTTCTGCCCATGTTGCCGCCCTGGGCGAAATTACTGCCTTGCACCCTTCCGTGTTACCCTGCTCTGGGAGGGGCGCTAGAGGGTTAGGGTTAGGGCCCCTTCCAGAGCAGGGGCGCCAGCACCTGCACAAATACCTTTTTTGGAGAAACACTTTTTTATATGGACAAAATCTTGTTTGCATCAAAAAGCCACCAGCCACCATCAGGCGAGCCGGCTGCGGCACCGGCCGGCATCAGGCGGGCCGGCCTGATCTGACAGGTGAGCGGCGCACACATACTGCCATATAAACCTTTCAAAGAGCTGCCAACTCTCACGCATTGGCCGTGAGACTCACGCATTTGATTGGCTTCACACGCTCTCACGCCACACCTCCGATTTCTCAAACATGACGGATCCCCCGTCATGTTTGCCTGCTGCACTTGCAAATCTACCATGGCACTGTTTGCCTCTTTCACTGCATCTGGGTTTTCTCTTGTAGTCGGATAATTTTCGCTGGTGGTTTGCGAGGACAAATCATCATTCTTTCCAGCCAGTGCTGTCGGTGGCGTGTGATTCCATTAAGTTATTTTCCGAAGTTACGCGAGAACATCACAAATAAGGCGAGTGCAACATAGATGAAACTAAAAGCCCTGCTTAACTTTTGACCAATGCCAACAAGGTCACACTCGGTCATATAGTGCCTTTATTTTATTTTTTTATTTTATTTTTACACAGAGGCCAATAAAATAACCTGACTCGGGGGTTAAATGGGACACTCGGTTGGGAACCGGAACCCAGAATTTTTTTTTGTCTGGCCTTACACCCCCAATATTAGATGAGGGGCGTTTTTTCAGGCCATTTTCAATTGAAAAAATATCTTATATTCAGATGAATACGGTAATAGAAAATAGATAGATGATTTTTTTTTTTTTTTTGTGCTCGTGCCACCCCCCACATGACATGAAAAAATGCTGCTCCGGGAGGCTGCCCCCTTCGCCCATGCCAAAAACGCTACTGACTATGGCCCATGGGGTGTGCGAGACTGGAGAGAGATTGAGCCTTGCATGTTTTTTTTGTTTTGTTTTGTTTTGTTTTGTTTGCTTTGGAGGGGATAACAGTCTGTAGCAATCTATAACAAAATTATATGCTTATTGTACATGAACTATAAATAAACGATATAAAAAAAAATATTCAATTACAGTGCCTATATAAATCATCATACCCCTTTAAAATAGTTACTTTATTTTTTTGTACAGCCTGAAACCAAAACCACTTAAAAAAAAATAATTTTTTCCATTTTTTTTTTTTTTTTTTTTTTTTTTTAACAAATTTAGCCTGACGACATCAAAATAAGAGCAACAGCTCTGAAAATTAATGAAAAATGAGAACCTCAAACAACAGGGTTGGAAAAGTCATCAGTTCCCAGACTGAATACTTTGTAGAGCCTCCTTTTGCTTTAATTACAGCCATCAATCGGTTTGGATATGTCTCTACTAGTTTTGCACACCTAGATTGTGGAATACTTGCCCATTCTTCCTTGCAGAATTGTTCAAGTTCATTTAAGCCAGGGCTCTGACTTCAGCTTCCTATCATTAAGCCACTGCGTTGTTCTTTTGGTGGTATGTTTAGGATCTTTGTTTTGTTGGAAGGTGAATGACCTGCCCATCTGCAGCTGTCTAGCAGAGGGACATAGGTTTTCCTCAAGAATTTGGGTATACTTGGCAGCATCCATTTCCCCTTCAATCCTAACCAATTTCCCAGTCCCTGCTGCCCACAACATCATGTTGCCACCATTTCTCCACAGTACGTATAGTGTGTTTCAGGTGGTGTGCTGTGTTTGGTTTTCGCCAAACATAGCGCTAGAAGTTCAGTCCAAAAAGTTCAATCTTAGTCTCACCTGACCATAAAACCTTTTCCCACATGGCAACAGAATCTTCCAGGTGTGTTTTCCATAGCACGGATGAGACTGAGTGTGGCACTTTTTCAGAAAAGACTTCCTTGCAAACCGCATACAGACCAGCTTTGTGTAAAGCTTGTGAGATTGTTGTCACATGCACAGACCAGCCAGTCCCAGCCATAAAGGCTTGTAAGTCCGTCAAAGTTACCTTTGGCCTCTTGGTAGCTTCTCTGATCAGTGTTCTCCAGGTTTGGTCATCCAGTTTGGACAGATGGCCTGATCTAGGCAAGGTATTAGTGGTGCCATATGCTTTCCACTTCTTAATGATGCTCTGAACGGTACTCAGAGGGATAGCTAAGGCCTTTGAAATCTTTTTGTAACCTTCACCTAACTTGTGCCTGTTTACAACTTCATCCTGGAGTTCTTTTGAAAGCACTTTTCCAGCCATGATGAAACCTTTCAGTGCCACACACTACTAGAAGTGGAATCTTCAAGAAACAGCTGGTTTTATTTTGAAGTAATCAAAGCCATGACAACTGATATCAGGTGGGAGGCAGTTAGCCTGATGTTTGATCTGGAAAGTGATTGGTTGCACCAGAGTAGGTTTATAGTGGTGTACTATAAGGGGCTGATGACGTAACCAAACCAGGGAATTCACTCATTAATTTTTAATTATTGTCCAGAATCTTTTAAAATGTTATTTTCATGTTGATAATGAGTGTTATAATGTGTACATACAGCTCAAAAAAGTTAGATTTAATTTTAATTTCCATGGTTTAATGTCACAAAAGGTAAAGATTTTCATAGTGTATGATAACTTTCTACAAGCACCGTAAATAAATAATTTCTTATTTTCTTCATTTTTTGTCATATACAGATAAGCTATGATGGTTACTGGATAATGTGTTTTTGTCAATTCTCTATTCGATCATATGACGAGACAATGATATAGCTAGTTTAGGTGTAAAATCTGAATGTCAAGACAAGCTGAGCACATCTGCAAACTGAACTAACACACACACACACACAAGTATTGGGGCCGTCTTCATTGCCTTACACGACTGCTGTATCAAAAAACCTCAGTCAATAAATTTCATAATGAATTGAACTGTTTTCATACTGTCTAAGCAAAAATTATAACCTTTTCATTACATGTAAAGCTGTACATGTAATGAAAAGGTTTAAAAGCATCCCAAACTCATGTTCAGCTGTATTTTATCATATTTTCAACCCATGTGTTAAAGGTAGAATGAGTAGGATTTGTCATTGCGGTTTATAAGCACAACATTCAAAGCTGGCCCGTGCTCCCTGGCTAAGCTAACCGCTCGCCGGCACCTACCTGTCCAATAGAAAACAGGCCAACAGCGTGTTGTTCTTCATTCCCATCGTCTCCTTTAGTGCTCTCTACAGGGAGAAAGCCAACCCGAGATTCACTCAGTGGCTACATTGCATAGTGGTCTCGCATGCTGTTTATATGGCTATATAGAGACTTTCTGTCTTTTTTTTTTTTTTATCTGTAGCCTCTTCCAAGAGTGGCATAGCCGCTTGGTGCTGAGGAACAGTGTGGTCTCAAACACAGAGAAGAAGAAAGGAGACATATCTGACTTCAGGAAGTACGTCGCCAGCACAAAGCAAGAGGTGGATTCCACCAGGCCGGAAATCCGGTTCAAAATCAAAGCACCTCCAAAGATCGTCAAGCCCGAGCCTCCTCCTCCTCCTCCTCCCAGGAGGAAGCCTCCTCCCAAAGCCCGTAGGCCAAAACGCAAAGTGGAGGTGGATCTTCTGAAGCTGTGCTGGGGCAACTCATGGAAGAGCCTGAAGCTTCCAAAGCATCTGCAGCAGAAGGCAGAGGAATCAACACCGAGGTTCTCACACATTGAGCTGGCAGACAACAGGGAGTACAAATCGGTGGGCTTAAACCCACAGGTCGAGTCCAGGTGTGCTGCCACTGAGTGGAGCCTGTCATGGAAACAGGTGCTGTATCCACCATGTTAATATTGTGGGTGAAATTTGGTATTTAACCCTTTGAAACCTGTAAAAAAATTCTCTTGATTTATTTCAGCAACACAGGAAAAGAGGCAATAAAAAAATAACCAAGAAAATTACAACCTGAAAATTACAATATTTATTATTATTATAATTACATATTTACAATTACAAGAAGAATTACCCTACAATTACCACAAAATTACTACATAAATAAATAAATGAAAATTACATTCACTAAAAAATTCCCACCCAAAATGAAAAATCAAAAGAAAGGTAGTGAATTTTGTTGAGAGGGTGAAATCAAAACTTTCAGAGCAGGTTTCAAAGGGTTCAACAAACTGCTGATATCTTGTTTATATTGAAGTGAAGACAGATTACAAAAGTTCAAAGTCCTCTGGGGTTATTCTTGTTTGGACCAACACTGATCTTGTCATGGGAAAACGCAGCGGGCCCCAAACGAGGTTTTGCCCTAGGCTGCCAAAAGTCTAGGGATGCAACAGGCTGTTCAAAGGCTGGTATGGGGAAAATTTAGCATGCATTCCCTTCTCCATTCTCCATTCCCAGGTAAAGAGTCCAGCCATGTTAGAGCTCTCCAAGGAGAAAAGATTCGAGTGGCAGATTTTGTCTGAAGCAAAGCTGGCATGTCGGTACTGGCCTAAAGTGGACGAATATGGACTTCCTGTGTGGTCCGGCACCTGGAAGATCATGAACTTTGTCCTAAGACAGAAAAAAATGGACTGGGATTGCGTCTGGCCTGACCACCAGAAAAACCACAGCAACAAGCTGGAAAGACTGCAGCACCTGGAGCAACAGGTGGGCAAGATTCTTCCTCTTCTTCTTCTACAACTACTACTACTACCTCTCCTCCTCCCCTTCTTGCTCTTCCAGTACTTCTTTTCCTCCTCATTTGTATTCTTTTTTTCTTCTACTTCTCCTTCTCAGCAATATTGATAATATCAGATTCAGTAGTAACAGAAGTGTTACCAGTAGTTCTAGAAACAGCTAGGGTAGCTAGCTAGCAAGTTTAATGCACATCATCAAAATTTCAAAACATGGTTTATATTCCATATAAGATGACAAAATGACTGAACCAACTGCAGTAATGTACACCCTCAACAAAAACATGCCTGTATGTCTATAAATCATTTGTGCATATATAGAAAATTTAGAAAAACATAAAATTATAGGAATTTTGTACTGAACATACATTCCTTGTTTCGTTGGTATATTGCAAGATAAAATAAAATAAAATAGTAGTAGCTACTCGCAGTAATAATACTAATACAATAATAATACCAATAATAATGGGAAAAAAACTCTGTTTTTGAACAGTTGAGTTTCAGAAAGATGTGCTGCATCCATATTGTCATGTCACTCAAGCAAGCAGAGAGGGTCAGGGAGGAATCAGTCATGTCAGGTTTGGTGGATAAATCTGGGTGTCATTTGTGTACCGTATTTTCCGGACTATAAGTCGCTCCGGAGTACAAGTCGCACCAGCCATAAAATGCATAATAAAGAAGGAAAAAACATATATAAGTCGCACTGGAGTATAAGTCGCATTTTTGGGGGAAATTTATTTGATAAAATCCAACACCAAGAACAGACATGTCATTTAAAATTTAAATGACGAACAATTTAAAATAAAAATAGAATAGAGGCAACAACAGGCTGAACGGTATGCTTACGTTACATGACACAACTGAGAACGTGCCTGGTATGTTAACATAACATATTAAGAGTTATTCCGATTACTATAGCATAAATAACATGCTAAGAAGTTTACCAAAACCATCCGTGTCACTCCAAATACCCGGTAACTAAAATCCAATGAAATCTTCATCCTCGGTTAAAAAAAACTTTAACTTTCAAACTTTCTTTCTGCTGCTCGATTACCGTTTTCGGCTGCATATTTTACTACTTGCAGCTTATAATCTGCAGAATATGATTTTCTTTTCGGTGCCATTTTTGTTAAGCCCTTCTCAGTTGTTTTTAAAAGTTACCGCCAATGTTGAAATTATCAACACAGGCCTAGAGCGCCCTCTTGCGGTTTAGTGTGAAAATAACATGTGAAATGATATACCGGTAATAATGTGTTAATAATTTCACACATAAGTCGCTCCAGAGTATAAGGCGCACCCCCGGCCAAACTATGAAAAAAAACGCGACTTATAGTCCGGAAAATACGGTAACTGTGAAATCCTAGACCATATTTGCTCATTATGTTTCCAAGAGGCAGCGTATAAATGCCAAATAGAAGTGGACCCAGCACAGAACCTTGTGGGACACCTTAATTAACAGGTACCGAGGCAGATCCACTTGTCCACAGAGTGACAGATTGAGAACAATTTACTCTTTACTTTACATTTACTCTTACTGATTTGCCCAGATATTTTCCATGCATTTAAGGAAAATGGTTTGACTGACTTTGCCAAAGCTGCACTTAGATCCAGGAGGGTCAGGATACTCATAGCTCCAGAGTCAGCTGACATCAAGGGATCATCAGGAACCCCCACAAGTGTAGTTGAGCAGTGTGAGCTGCTCTGAAGGCTAACTGAAAGGGTTCAAGCAAGATGTGTGTGGAAAGGTGGTTATGGAGCTGTGCAGAAACTGTGCATCTCAAAACATAAGCCAGGAAGGGAAGATTTGAAATAGGCCAGTAACTGGAGAAGTCATCTGGGTCATAGCCAGTTTTTTAGGGATGTTAGAACAGCAGTTTTTTTTAACTGTGAAGGAAGCAATAGTAGTACTAGTAGCAGTAGTAGTAGCAATAATAACAGTAGTAGTAGTAGTAGTAGTAGTAGTGGAAGCAGTATGCAGTAGGATGCATCAAATTTCCCCACCAAATTCTGAAAATTACCTCAGGTATTATCAGAGTTTTATCTAACCATGTAATCTTAGACATATCTGTAATAGAAAACACAATACTAGCAGCTACTTGATGTGTATCATTCAATCAACTTATCTTTTTTAAATGATCAATGCCATATAGGCCAAGCCCTCAGGCTGGGAAGATTCCTGGAAATTATCCAACACTGAGCTTAAAGCCCACAGTGATGCTGGTGATCAGACAACCAATTGTGCCAACAGCACTGTGATGAAGATCAGCGATGTCTTCCTTCCTGGCTGGAGGGAGTCATGGCTGCTGTCTGCATCACCTCTGGAGAACGAGAAGGAACTCCAGAAGAACTGGTGCTCCTCCTGGGGCTACTGGCAGGAGATCAGGTATGCTCAGATGAGGAGCACGGAATTGTGGATACTCTACACAGGAGGTAACTCCTCACTCATCATTCTTGCCCAAACCACCATTATTCCATCTATGGACAAACATTTACATCTACCCATCTACAAGCTAATCATGGCTCCACATATTATTTATTTATTACTGATTTTTTAAAGTTTTTTTTAATGTTTTTTCTTAAGTTTTTTTTTTTTTTTTTTTTTTTTTTAAATGTATTTCTTTGCTTTTTCCACGTTTTGGTATAATTTTATGGTAAATGACTTGTTCCTACATTTCTCTATTCCTACATTATAAGATCAACACTCCCATAACCACTGTTGCATGAACAGCAGGATGACATCAAACTTCCCCAGTCTGCAGATTTCATAGAGAAACGATTTCTACCTTTTTAATTCCTCACAGACATGGAGGCTCTCCTTCTTGAAGAAAAGGCCAGATTTTATTACATACAGCTTAGGACTGGTTTCCTAAATGTCCACTTCAAAAGGAAATGTTTCCCACTCATAAAGTGTTTCCATTTTGTTTGCATCTGAATGAGGTCAAAGTAAATACCAGGAACACATTTTGGTAACACAGTGTATGATGCTATTCAGCATTTGTTTTCATATGCATGAAGTTTGTACAGATAAACTTTAAATGTTCTCTCTGTTAATCTTATGTGAACACCACTAAAACCTGAACTATTTTCACAGATGGCGCAAGGCTTCACTGGAGCCCCAACATCGCCACATTAACATGTTGATGAGGAGGCGGAATGCCTCAAGCTTTCTTCTCATGTCAGGGCTAGATCAAGAGGAGCCTGACAACTTGGAGTGGAGGGAGGCATGGAGGAGTCCCAAAGCTTGGTCTAGAAGAGGGGAATATGACCTGGAAGAAGAGGAAGAAGAGGAAGAAGATGGAGAGGAGATGCTGGAAGACACAGAGGAAGTGGTGGAAGCAGGCAAGGAGGAAGAGGAGGAAGAGATGGAGGAGGAGGAGGCAGAGGATGAGGAAGAGGAAGAAGATGGAGAGGAGATGCTGGAAGACACAGAGGAAGTGGTGGAAGCAGGCGAGGAGGAAGAGGAGGAAGAGACGGAGGAGGAGGAGGCAGAGGATGAGGAAGAGGAAGAAGATGGAGAGGAGATGCTGGAAGACACAGAGGAAGTGGTGGAAGCAGGCGAGGAGGAAGAGGAGGAGGATGACGAGGAAGAGGATGAAGAGAGACAAGATAAAGAATATTATAGTGAAAAGTCTTACGAGGAAGAATGTCAACTTGAGGTTCCTCTGCACCTGCAGTTTCACAAACTGAACTGCTCTTTCCCAGCCTGGAAGGACTCCTGGAAGGCAGCAAAAGTAGTGGAGGACAGCACATCATGGAAAGACTCATGGAAGCTTTGCATCTTCCAGGAACATGATAATGTGGACACTGTGTGTTTCTCCACCAAGCACAGGAGTCTGAGATACTTGGGACTGAAGGATGCAGGAGATTGTGCATCACCAAGCGAGTGGTTTGAGAGCTGGAAGGTAACCAAGGCTGCTGTGGTGGACACTGAGGACCAAGCCGAAGATGAAGACAATGAAGACAATGAAGATGAAGAAGATGAAGACAAGGACGAGGATGAGGACAAAGACAAAGATGAACACAATGAAGATGAAGAAAATGAAGAAGAACAAAAAGAGATCAGGCATAGCAACCAGTGCTGCTACTCCCAACCTGTACCCACATTCCACATCCATCACTTCCCTCTTTACGATTGGGAGGATTCATGGAAGTTCTTTTCTGACCCTTCCCCCAACATGCCCTACTCTTTCTCTAATTGGTCCAAGTCCTGGAAACTCTCCAATCCCAACAGCCTTGACCAGTTAGACCAAAATGTCTGTCACTTGCACACCATGCATGCCCCTAAACTCCACAGACACTACCGCCAAGACAATTTACCCACAACTGAATGGGCCGAGTCGTGGAGGCATCTTAAGCCGGCAAGACTCAGCCCCACTATGTCCACAGAGGGACAGTCTGTTGTCAGGGAGTGGGGAGCCTGTTGGAGGCTACTGAACCCCCAACTTTACCTCAAAAAAGAGGCCTGGTGCCAGGAAGAGGCGATGGAGGAAGAGAAAAAAGGTGATCTGAGGCTCCATTTGTCCTTCCTGCCTAGAGATGAAGATGCTTCAGGAATCAGCAACCTGATAAACCCCAAGCTCAGCGTGTTAGAGTGGAGTGAATCATGGAGGTTCCTGAAAGTGGATATAGACACGAGGGAGAAATGAAGCCAGATGGACAGAGGGAGACGTAGCATAACGTCAGTGCCTTGAGTCACTCAGGTCTTTTTTGACTTGTTAAATTTGCTGACAGTCTTGCACCTCATCCTAACTGCCCTGAGTAACTTAATTTTTTTCAACTTGTTGAATGTGCCGACAGTCATGCACTTTGTCCTTACTGCCTTGAGTCACTCAGTTTTGATACATAATGAGCAAGTATGGGCTACGATTTAACCTTTGGAGATGACACCCAAATTTATCCCACCTCATCAATACTGACAGCAATGTGAGTGACAAGGCGATGACACATCGGGATGACGAACTGTGCTTGCACATCCAACAAGTGTTTCCGTGACTGTTGCATTCTTTCTGATATCAGAGACATGGCTGCAGCCATCTATTACTGGACTTGGGTATTCAACTAGCAAGATGCACAATGCTTTCTAGTCTGCCCTGCACCAAAAGGACTGAGCCCTAATTATGTTGCATTATTATACGTATATGATTGTGCAATGACAATAAAAATCTATCTATCTATCTATCTATCTATCTATCTATCTATCTATCTATCTATCATGCACCTGTCTTGGTATGATCAGAAAGATTTAGTCGTTTGGCTATTTGCTCACTTACATTGTGTCCTGTGTGGTTCCAGTGTTCCATCAATACATAAGATCATCATTGTAAAAGGAAGAAATAAAAAGAGAATAACAATAATAATAAAATCACAATATAGAAATGTACACTATATTATGATTTGATTATTGTCAGATGATTGTTTAGATTTTAGCCATGCTTTTAGTTGCATTTTAAAACTAATAAAAATGTAACACTATTTTGTGATACAAAAGATAACAGTTATACAAAGTCTGTCAGTGGTGGTTAAGATCATAAGAATATACTTTGATATAATTTTGAGTGGTGATAGTTTGCTAGCTTTCCCTCTAAGATTTTTAACGTTTGTAAACTATAGAAGAGGCCTAAATGTAATTTTTCCTGCTTTACACAAGGCAGTGACACAGTATAGCAAGTGCAGCAAAATCATAGACTGCATGCGTAATGTAGTAGCAACACTTGACAACTGGTTTCTAATAAATTCAAAAAATTGGAGGTTAAACTGAACCCTTTCCAGGTTTTTCTTCTTTTTCTTCTTGTATTTTTTTTTATTGTCAGCTTGAGGATTTACAGAAAACAATTACAAACACTTTATTTCAGACTTGTTTTGACAATTATATAACCCCAAGCAAATAAATATTATTATTATTATTATTATTATTTTGTTTAAATGATCAGCAAATATTGGTAAATTTATCTTGGTGCACTATGGGGGACTATGTCAGTTTCTTCATTGTATATGATGAACTATGTTACAATTCACATTTCACATTCACTGTGTCTATCCAGTACTCAATTAAAGGAGCACAGGGCTTTAGCCACTTCTGGATTATGGCTTTTTTACATCCAGCTGGCAGTACTGTCTTAATTAATCAATCAATCTTTATTTAGGCCTATATAGCGTCAAATCACAACAGAAGTTATCTCATGACGCTTTACAGGTAGAGCAAGTAAAGACCACACTCTACAAATTACAGAACAAGAAAAAAAAGAAACCCAACAGATTCCCTCCTGAGCATGCTCTTGGCAACAGTGGCAAGGTAAAACTCCCCTTTAACGGGAAGAACCCTCAGGTGGAACCAGACTCAGGGTAGGCGGTCATCTATCTCTACCGGTTGAGTGGAGAGGGGAGAGAGAGAGAGAGACAAAGAGACAGAGACAGGGAGATAAGGGCAAACTGGGACAAATGACAACAACAGAACAACAGAATATCCTGACAGGTAATCTAGATGGTAGTGACACGCAGCATCCAGCCTTCTCGTCTGCAGCTGGATGACCTTCCAGGATGAGCAGGGTAGTATAACCTAGACAAGACACAAAAAGCACAACGAAGGCAAAAGGGGCAGAGGACTCTGGAACAATAACATGCACTGAGTAAAAAGGAGAGGAGTTGATATGCGGTGGAGGGTGGGGGTGTATAGAGGGGGAGAAGAAGAGGAAAGAAGAAAAGAAAAGAAAAGAAAAGGAAAGAGGAAGATTAGAAAAGAGGAAAATGCTCAGAGCATGATATGAAGTCCCCTGACAGTCTAAGCCTATAGCAGCATAACTAAGGGCTGGTCCAGGGCAACCTGGGCTGGCCCTAACTATAAGCTTTGTCAAAAAGGAAAGTTTTAAGTCTACTCTTAAAGGTAGAGAGAGAATCTGCCCTCCAAACTGAGACTGGAAGTTTGTTCCACAAATGTGGAGCCTGGAATTGGAAAGATCTGCCTCCCATTCTAATCTTAGAAATTTTGGGAACCACCAGTAAACCTACGTTTTGGGAGCGCAGTGCTCTGGTAGAGCAGATAAGATGGTGCCTGCCCATAAAGAGTTTTATAGGTGAGGAGAAGAGGTTTTTTTTTTTTTTGCATACATGCAGCACTGTGGCCGAGAACCGCCATCGCTACAAATAAAAAATGCTGCAAATAAAAAAGAAAAACGAAAAAAGAAAAACGCTGCGTTGCAAATAAAAAAGCAACGATCGCTGCAAATAAAAAAAAAATTCTGCAAATAAAAAAAACTGCTGCAAATAAAAAAGGAAAACGCTGCGTTGCAAATAAAAAAAAGCAACGATGCAAACAAATAAGCCAAAAAGGAAGTGAATTAACGGGGACTATTATCGCTGATGCACAGGCGTTTTTTTATGTAAGAGAAGAAGAAGACGACGATGAAGAAGACGACGACGAAGAAGACGACGACGAAGAAGACGACGCAAAACAAGAAGAAAAACAAACGAAGTTAAAAGTTACTGTTTAAACAGAGGTTGTACTGCATTAACCTACATATAACCCATAAAATAAACACACAAGAAAAAAACAACAACAATTTATTGGTAATAATGCAACAATAAAACTGAGAACTATTCATTCTTCCACCAAGCAAGATAGAGTGGACAGAATGGTTGACAAGCAACACAGATGCTAAGATTGCTAAGATTGTCATCTAGCGCCATCATCATGTCACATCAGGCTGTTTGGGCTCGTTAATGTTGAACTGGATATTTCCATTAATAGTGCAATTGTTAAAATAGTGTTCAATTATGTTTGGACTTCTCTTTGCGGGGACGGTGGCGTGCGTTTCGCGACAGGTGCGTTTTTTGCACAGACGTATGCCTAACGTCGGTTGTAACAATAGCCTAACAATAATAATAAAAGTATACTGTTCATTTACCATACATCGGCGCTGTCACACTGTGTCCGCTTTGGGTGGAGGTAAAAGGCAGGTGGATCAGGAGGCAGCAGGGAGAGGTAGGCTATTTCTCCAGGGAAATATCCAATTCAACATTAATGAGCCCAGATAGCCTGATGTGACATGATGATGGCGCTAGATGAAAAAGCAATCTTACCGTCTGTGGTGCTTGGCAACTATTCTGTCCACTCCAGGGGCGGACTGGCCATCTCGACGTTCTGGAGAATACCAGAACGGCTGGTGCTGGCGGCCGGCCGGTGTTACGGATTAACTGGTTTCCGTGTTAACTGGTGACCTTTGTTTGTAAACGTTGGGCGTTTCTCGTGGCAACAGCAGATGTTCTAATCACGGCGAGGGGACGCGGCTGACCTCGCGAACGCCTGAATAACTATAATTGAATCTCTTATAATTTTCTAGACTTGGCTAACTATCTGCTCAACTTAGCTTGTTGGTGGTTCATGTGGTTTAGTGAAACGGTGGGATCATACATCTACTCCATATTTTGCTTTATTTTCTTCAAAATAAAAAAAAAATATCCACCCGGGGTTCGATACCGGGTGTGAAACCTAAAAGAAACATTGCAAGTCATTTAATTGGGCCACTAGGCTAGCATATCAGTTGCACCATCGGTCCGGCAATATAGCACATGTCAGTCAATAACAACCACAAGGCCTCCTCCGGGTCCTGTATACTTCTGCCAGATTAACTTGTGACCGCTGTTACTGCGACGCACACTAATCTATCTCCACCTTTTGAAAAACCTTTAATAAAAGCTGAAAGCCTACACTTCAATCACGTCTTGATTACTCCATTTCAAATCCACTGTGGTGGTGTGCAAGGGCAACATTATGAATATTGTTTATCTGTCCAAATACTTGTGGAACTAACAGTAAACAAGTAAATAACGGTTTGCACATAAATTCATCATTTACTGTGAAAACATTGCAGATGTTTATTTTGTAAAACACACACACACACACACACACACACACACACACACACAAGTATTTAATGTCAGGCAAAAACAACCACACAGCCTCTTGCTGTTTGCCAGATTGTGACCGCTGTTTATAAACTATAGTGACTACAATGAATTTGTTACATCTCAACATGCATACAGCTGGCCCTGCAATTTACAATACAAATCGATTCCCCAGTGGATGCAACAACTGCAAACAGTTGCTTCATGTGGTTTTATGGGATTACTTAGCCTTCGTGATAAAATTTGATGCTGCCCTTTTTATAATGTAGCGTTGGATGCAGTTGTTGAATCCACTGAGGAATCGATTTGTATTGTAAACTTCAGGGCCAGCTGTATGCATGTTGCCATGTGTCAAATTCATTGTAGTCGCTATAGTCTATTTCTCCCCAAATATCCTCCAAGCAGACAAAATCTCCGATGGTGACCTCCTGGGCAGCCTTAAAGGGGGTGTCAATGGCTGAGATTTGTGCTGCAGCGTCATGGAACAACCCATGTACTTTTGCTTGGTTCTACAGGGTCAACGTGGCGGCACCAACGTGGCGGCACCAACGTGGCGGCACTAGCACCTCTCGGCCAGGTTCAACGGCCGGCCCTGAAGCGTCAGGCACTCCCCTGAGGCCCTGGACCTCTGGGGGTGCATCTTTTCTGTGGCGTCCCTCTAGGGCCCGACAGAGGCGCATACTGCTGGCGCTGTGACAACTGCCTAGCAGCCTCACCAGAAGCACCCATGTCTGGGCCCTGTCACCTGTCAGAACTACGGGACCATGATACCTGAAGCGGGGGCTGGGGGCCGCCCCGAGCTCTGTAATTTGAGGCATTGTGTTTGTGGAATGTCTGCTGGACACTATCCTTTGTGCAGCGCGACTTCTCTGCCTTGTCCAGCAGACCCTGGGAGTCTGGGTGAAACACTCTGCCTGGCACCACAGGCAGGTTAGTCAGCTTCTTCCTGATAATTTCAGGTAAGGTAGTCTGCGCTAACCACACCTGCCGGTGTGCTAGCATGGCCGATGACATTGCTGCACCCATGTCTCTTGTCAGCTGGGCATGAGTCACCAGAGCTGCATCAATAAGGCTCATCGTATCCCGATCCTCCTGTCTGACAGTCTTCCGAATTGCCGCCAGCAGAATGGCTAGCGCGTTTCCAGAGCGAGCTGCGCGTGTAGCCGCATTATAAGTGCGACAAACCAGGCTGTCGTTCTTGTGGCACTCCTTCACCAGGCAGCGAGGGTTGGCCGCGACTCGCTCAGGACCGAGCGATGTCAGGGCCACCATCTCCCCCTCAACCGGTGGCATATCTGCTAGCCCCGAGTCCGGAGCAAAGTGGGGTTTTGTCAGCCTCCGACAGCCCGCGTTGAACTGCGGAGCCGCTGCCGGGCTATTCCATGCCTTCCTGAGCATCTGCAGGTAGTCTGCTGCTGCCGGCACAGAGACCGCTGGTTGGGGCTGGGAGATGCCAGCCCAAACCCCTTCCACTGAGCTTGGGGCCTCCGCCGGCACTGAGAGCCCCACAATCTTGGCCGCACTCAAAATCTTTGACACGACATCCAGAGCCGGGGTCTCAGTGTCTTGACCACTCCCCCGCTCTGACTCCATGCCGCCTAGTGAGGAGTCGAGCTTCTCGTCCTCTGGGGTCGCCTCAGACCGGCCAGCACTCCCAGCAAAGGAACTGTGGGCGTACAGGGAGAGGACGTCCACTGAATCCATCCTCTCCTCCTGGTATGACGGCAGCTCCCCTTGAGAGGCTGCCGTCAGCCCCTGTGGATCTGTGGCTGGGGCGACCCTAGGCCGCTGAGCCTCGATCCTGTCCAGCCTCTCTGACAGGCCCTGAATAGCAGCCAGAATTTTTAGCTGGGCATCCTCAGGCTGTCCCTGCTGTTCTGAGCCGGGCCAAGCCGATTTCTCAGGGCCCCGTCCTCTATGGTGCTCGGGGCTGTGCACCCGCTTGCGACTCCTGCTCTGTTTTGGGCCATGCCTGCTGCCCCCCACTTCCGGAGGAGGGAGGGCCGCCTTCCTCCGAGCCGTCTCCTCCACCATCTTAGCTCTGCGCTTGCGCTCCTCCAGGGGAAGCTCCGCAGCTGCCAGGCATGGCTTTTCAATATCCTCCACCAGGTGTGCCACGCCCAAACAGTGGGGGCACTCCCTGTGGCCATCGCGGGGATCCATGTCCACCTGGCAGTATCTGCACCACTGGGAGGCCATCTTCCAGTTGACAGACAATGTAAATGCAACACAAAACGCACCACACTGCGGACAGCGGGGGATTTTCCAAGGCCAAAAAATCACCTGGATTTCGCTTTAAACTGAGAACCCACTGCGAACAGGGGAACAAAAACAAAGTGAATCAACACAATCCTGTGTATGAAGAGCAACAAAATTAATCAGTTAATCACTTACTTCAAGGCCCTGAGTGATTCATCACGCTACTCGGGCAGCTAATAAACACAAAGAGACGTTACCTGAGGAAAACTAATTATGTGGCGTCCCTGCCGCGTGCGCGAACGCACGAGGGACTATCCCCACAGACACCCGCTCACTGCGAACAGCCAATCAGCGGGGCAAAACAATAGAAAGAATGTCAATGAACACTTCGAAAACTGCACACCGTGCTATGCAAAACGGTAATAATTCACTCACCAGCGCTCACCGCTCACCGTGCTCCAACCAGACGTGACACTGGAAGACACCTGTAACGAGCAGGAATAAACACGGACTCGTCATCGGCCGTTTGCGCTATTAAACACCAGAAACTCACCGACGCCCATTCAACCCACAGGGACACTAGGCACCTGCACCGTAGTGACGGATTGATGGTGGGGTCTGGAAACAGTAATACTCACGGTCTCGGATGAGGCGAGTAAGGCAAAGAGGCGGAGGCGACGTCACCCGGAACCTCTTATAGACTCGGGGCCGCGCCTCCTGAGGTCAGTCACATGACTTTGTTGACATAAGGTCTCGAGGATAGGTAGTAGGATGGCATCATTCAAGGTGAAGACCGTGGTGACGGTCTGAGTGAGGTCGAAATAGATCACTGCTGCTCGGGTCAAGTTTAAATGTAGTCTGTTGTAATCACAATAATATTACAGGGGAAAACTGCTTGAATGGTAACCTATTAATTTATTTCATTTAGGTGCAATCCCGCGGGGGACAAACGCACTTGGCAGCCGCTTAAGATGAAATATAAAAACATTGTTCAAACAGGTAAGACCTCGGCATAAACATCTATGCGCGGTCTTATAACCATCGCCCGGCGAATATTTAATTCTCTGCGCAGTAACACTGCACATTGAATAGTATGAATAGAATGAATAGTTCTCAGTTCACTGATAAAAATATCCTACCAGATCTACTTTAAAAAAGTTGAGGCAACTTTTTGCATAATTTATTCATGTAGATCAAGCCAGAATATTCTTTGTATTAACTACTCATTTATTTTGTACATGAAAAATAAAATTCATGTAATATAAACTTAATATTATCTTTTGGATTCAACAAAACTAGTCTTTGTACAAATTGCTTTATTTTTTCAATGTAAGAAATGAAAATATCAAGTAAAACAAGCTTGATCTTATGTGGATCAAACAAAACTATTTTTTGTTTAACATGCTTCATTTTTTTTAAACATAATTAATGAAACTTGCATGTAAAATTGGCTTAATTTTATAATGTACATCAAGTATAACTATTTGTTGCAAGAATTAGTTTTTTTATATTTAAAATAAATTCTGCAATTAAGGTCAACTGATTTTCATTATGTAGATCAAGCTTAATTAGTCTTATCAAGTACTTTCCCTATTACATGAAGTGGTTTATTTTTCAAACATATTATTTATATTTTTAACATAACATTTACTATTTAAGTGTTAATTCCTGTGCCAATAGCAATGCCTGTTGACAAGCACAAAGCCATTACCTTGGTGCTTCCTGGGGTTGTGGATACTGGTGCATAATAATAAAATGGAAAGAAAAAAAACATTTTTCACTTTATTTTGTACCACATCTTGCTTTATTAACAGAGTATACTAGGGATGGCGAAAATGGAAAATTTTCTTGGTCGACCACCGGGCCTCATTAATCGGTTTATTTCGGTTAACCGAGAATATTATTTTACTGTCTGTAAACCATAAAAGAATAACCGCAACAAATAAAAGCTAGCAGCGCTAGCACCGGCGCCATTGTCTTGCCCCGGACGCATACCACTACGACCGCGACAAACATAAGCTTGGCTCGTTTCTCCCGTAGATATCTATAATATCTATAATATAATTATAATATACTATAATATAATTATTATCGATATCTATGGTTTCTCCGGTCTGTCTCTACCGAGCTGAGCTCTGTGCGTAATGACATCATCGAAACCCGGCAGAGCGTCCCGTCGCCATGGTTACCGTATTAAACTTTATGTAAGTGCAAGAGCAACTTCTCCGCCTTCAGGAACAGTTGGAATTTTTCGATCGATAAAATCTTACGGTAGTTACGGTATTTACAATCTGACATGCGTATTTGTGACACGTTCGGACTAGAGTGCCTGTAGAGAGAGAGTGGCGACAACTCCGTTCACTCCAATGGTTCTGTTTTTTCACAGCAATGGCGGCGTAAGGAGACCTCTCTCTACAGGCACTCCAAGGGCAAGCCAATATTCTAACTTTGTCAGCTCTTTTTTTTTAATTCAAAATAGCCTAATGGAACAAATATGACAAGATCTTCTCCAAACATTTTTTTTTTCAATCGTGAAAAGTCCATTGCCTAAATGCATTTACAAACTAAAACACAAACAGGCTCACAAGGACCACACACACACACACACACACACACACACACACATACATATATATATATATATATATATATATAAAACAGAATAAAAGAAATTTGGTTTAGCTGACTAGAGCCATTTAAAGTGCAAAAAAATGACTCCACAACATTAAGTAAACACCAGTCTTAGTATATAGTATAACCTGAGAAACTGTAGTATAAAACCAAAAAGTGCCAAAAGGTGCCAAGCTTTACAGGGAGCTCCCTCAAACCCTCTACCTTCTATGACCTCTGTGTGTCTTTCAGGCAAGAAGACTGATCTTGAGATCATGCACCTTTGGGGAGACTTTTTTATTCCCATCTTCCTTCTCCAGGAAAATCTTCTGGAAAACCTCAAAGGTGTATTTCAGTTTCTTAGGGTACTGTAGTTCCAGGGCATAGATAAGGCCCATGAGATACGCACAAGCATGTGCCACATCGGGATACCTCAGTACCTCAGCTCCCTCGATGGCTATTCCAGCTTGCTTTTGGCTTTCGTTCCCAGCTTTGCTGACCACAAAGATGTTGAGGACAAATGGAGGAAGGGCCTCCTGGACAGCTGCAGCATCGTCATCATCATAAATCTGTGAAATATACCACAGAGAATCAAATCTTTCATACCAATATGATGGACAGCTTTCTTCATTTTTCTTTTTCAGTTATCTTAACAGGCAGGAGAAGCAGGTAATTATTGGTTATCGTATTGGCTAAAAAAATTAAATATACATATCATAATTACTATTTAATATACAAATTCTATTTTCCCTCCAGTTATGTGTAGTTGTGTTTTATTGTAGTTTACTGTGCTCGCCATACATAATTGCACTGAGGAATATCTCCAATGTAGACCCTTGGCCTGGTAATGATGTGTAAACAATTTTCTGTGATGCATTTTTAAAATCTGAAGAATCTAAGGAAAGGACATACTTATTTTCAGCAGTTTTATACAAACCATACTTTGTAACGGTAAGACTGTGCTTGGGGTGCCAGTTAAAAACAAAAATCCAGTCCGCAATTTCAACCCAACCCAAAATCCTCACACAGTCTCTTTCTGTACAACAGTTCAACTCGTTCCCAATTTCAAAAACAAAGTAAATTCAGCTCCGCTCAGTTCCGTTCAGTTCAGTTCCAGTTCGTTACAAAAAATAAATAAATAAAAGAAGAGAAAAAGGAAACAGAAATAAACCCCTGGATTCACCGGAGTTACCTCCCAGTCCAGTCCAGTCAAGTCCCGTCCGTGTGTTACGTCAGTCACGTCAGTTTCTCCCTTAGCACAGCCGCTTAAACAGAAGTGTATTGCGATCCGTCAGCTTCCAGGAAATATATTCCACCCGGTTTTCCACAAGACAACCACACGGGAAATAAACGCGGACTCACAAGCGAAAAAAAAAAAAAAAAACTGTGGAGATGAAAAAACGCTGCTCCGTATCCCGGCTGGACGGCCTCACCGCTTCCTCCGCAATACTGTGTGCCGCGCCATTTAATGCTATGTATAGACATCAGAAAAGCCACAACATAAAACTAACATCTAAATAGTTTTAAGTACTTGCCTCATTTAACATGTCAAGAGTTGCATTCAGTTTCTTCCCAACAGCGCCTCCCTTCTTCCTGTACAGGCTGAGCAGTTTAGGTGAGTGCTGGTCCAACTTCCCCAGGAATGTGGACTGTAATGGCTTCAGTGTGATTCTTCGGAACTCCTCCTCAATCTAGAAAGATAGACCAAGAGGGAAATTGGCAACATTTAAATGGTCCAGTGATTCCAGTGGGATGCTGCACCTGATGCATCACTTTATTTAGTCAAGTTCATGTTTTGTGCTTAGTCATGGTAGCCACTTAGTTTCAGCATATGCTGTGCTGAAAAGAAAGTGTGTGGTAAACACTTAAACCTAGGATAACAAAACCTTGGACATCTGAAATTATGCCTTGTCTTGTGGCTCATAAACTAATTTAATGAATTTGTTGCCAGACTTTCCCCACTACAATTAACCAAGTGTTTTAACACACCTTCAATCAGTGTGGCTTTCTTGTGAAGATCCGAGAACCACCTGATAGAGATAAAATGTCATAGTGAATAACTTGCCAATAAAAGAAACCAACACAATAGCAGATGTTTTTGTTTAAATATCATTCACAACCTGACTTAAACATTTCATTCTTGGCATTTTAGTCTAATTTTAGTCAAAGAAAATCCAAAGTATTTTAGTCTAGTTTTAGTCAACTAAATTACAAAGTATTTTAGTCTAGTTTTAGTCAATAGTCTTTTTTTAGTCTTTGACTCGCATCATGTTGGCTTTTCTTTAAGTTAATATGTTAAATTATTATTATTATTTTAAAAATGTAAATTGTAATAGAGTGGTGAAGTCCCGCCCACCCACTTCCAGTACATGGGTCCTAAAAAGCAAAAAATTTTGAATGCGATCCAATGAGTAGATAAAAATTATTTTCTGGTCCCGTTTGAATTGTGCCATGGATTTCATATATGTTGTTTGTGATATTTAAAGGTAATTTTTCACGCAAAGAAGACTACAATTTAGCGCGAAGAATATTAATAATGTTAGGTTTTGTGTGAGCCCGCTTTGTGAACTACAACTCTTCGCTGCTCTCGGTGCGAATGATATACTGGACTGGAAGCCTACAACAGACATGGTGATTTCTCTGCTCTGCACTGAGTTTTTGAGGTTCTGAGTTTTTCCGCCCGATGGCGGGGTCCGCTTGCCCTCCCGCCTGGCCCAGCACTCCGTCGGCCCTCGGAGACGCGGACAATCGGGAACAAAACACACCGACATCTTGACTTGAATCTGGATGGAGGGAAACGGCGATGACGTGACGTCACATACGTGACACAGCATGTAGTCTTTCTAATTGTGTTTTCTCAACAGCATTTAACTGAACAATGGCGCAATAAACGGTCAAACTCTTGACATGAAAATTTGTTATTTAAGCCTATAAACAACATTCGTGTAATCCATGGCATAACGACGGGGGGACCAGAAAATAATTATTTTCTGTCCATTGAACACCATTCATTTTTTTCGCTCCGAAAGGTCCCATGGGGGTCCACCGGAAGGGGTGGGACTTCACCACTCTATAGGCCTAACCAATCAGCTACCAATGAATGAGCAATAGCATGCATGTGATAACATAGATTGAAAAATAAGCCGAAGTGATACCTCTTCTCTGAATAGACAAGCTAAGCCAGTGTGCTGCTGTTAGCCAGTGAAAATAGAGCGGAGTGGCAACTCTTCACTTTGTTACACTATCTCAAGTTCTCACTGCACTTTTCTTCAGACAGCGCCGGTGGGACACACACACACACACACACACACACACACATACACACATACACACATACACACACACACACACACACACACACACACACACACACACACACACACACACAGCAGTGCAGGAGAAAAACAAACGCATGCACTTTTTGGATTGTAATTTAAAAGTCTATGACGAAAAAGGAAAGAGACATTTTATTAAGTATTTAATGAAGTAGATTTCGTCACGTCTTTTTTCCTCAACAAAAAATGCCTGTTAATTTCGTCACAGTCAGTGTTTAAGGGTATTGATTTCGTCTCGTTTTCGTCACGAAAAAACCCATCGTTGGCAAATATATTTCGTCTGTTAATTTCGTCTCATCTGACGAAATTAACACTGCTCACCTGTAAGGTTAATGGTAACTTTAGTGCCTCTTGTTAATATTGTAGTGATGCGTTTGCAATTTAATTAGCCAATTTCAGCTACCAATTAAATTACACAACAGATTATTAGCCTACAATTACAGACCATTCCATTATTATTCTGTTGCTGATGTTCTCTCTGCTTTGAACGGTAGGTGTATTTGCAACTGCAAATACTTATTACCTTGCTCTTTCTCTATTTATGATCATATGATTAATTTGTTTTTCCTAAAGAGCAACAGGTCTCTTGGCCGGTCGAACTTTTTCTTTACATATTGAAACACTCTAGTTTCACGGTGGGGTACTAGGTTTACCACGGAAAGATTAAACGTGCTGTATTCCCCCAGTCCCGGGGAGCGGGAGAGGGACAGCTAACAAAAATGCGTCTTTTGATTTTTTGTCTACCGCGGGTCTTTATAACGCTGTGTTTTCAGTGAAGTGAAGCAGCAGGCGTTTTCAGGCGTCTGTATTCACGGTGATACACAGAGGGTCTGTCTCAATCGAAGGGCTAGATGACTACTAGGTTGCAGCCTACGGTGCCCATGTAGGAGGCGTCCGATGTAGGTGCCGATATCAAGTTTACTGGAACTAAAAGTTTTGTGAGTTGGGACGGTGTAGCCTGCAGAGGATTCCTACGTCATTATTATCGAGGCTTCCCGATGCGCATTGGAGTTATACAGCGTAAAATGCTGAAGTAGGTTTCGGAGGTGTGTCAGTGAACACCTGTGCATGACAGGGTGTCTGCAGGTTTTAACAAGTGCAATTTTAGACTTTTTTAGACCTTTTTTAGACCATCCTGTGTAGAATTTAAGACCTTCACGAAGTATTAAAACTAAGAAAAAACAGATCCAGATTGCATTCAAATGACAACATTTATTGTCATTTGAACAAACAGATGCAAGAAACTACAGCATGCAACATTTTCAGTTTTTTTTTTTTTTTCAAAATAATGCCTTCAAATGAAACTACTTCAAATGCTGAACATTGAAAACATTGAAACAAAGCACATTTATACACATTTTACATCTTCAGATGGGGAGAACGAGAGAGAGCCCGAGAGCGATTGTGTGTGGGCGTGTGTGTGTAATGCGCAGCACTACATGCTTCTTAGCTCTGCACTTTTGGTAGCAATTTCAGGGCCCTATCTTGCGCCAGACTCCCTAAACCCGTTATTTGCGGATTTAGGGTTGCACAAGAGGCGTTCCCCCGTAAAAGTTGCTATCTTGTGCACCTCCCGCTATCGCAAAACACCTGCACTACCCGCTATATTATGCATAGGCGTGTTTTGGGCGTTACGCCAGTTAAACCAATCAGTGTGCCAGGTGCCATTGCCTTTAAGGGCAGGCTGCACTATCCTAAATCCTAAATCCTAAACCTGCGATGGAGAGAGGGAGGTAGATTTCTCAGGGCTTCTACTGAGGCTAAAGCAAGTTGGCTTTATATATATATATATATACATATTATATATACATATTATATATTATATTATAGGCGAATTAATTCGGGAGGTGGAGCCACATGTGTCCAAGTGGACGCGTCACAAGGTTGTACTGATTGAGTAAAATCCCCGGGTCACACCACACACACACAAGAGGCAGAGGTGGAACTATGTGTAAACTAATTTATTGACAAGGTAGATTGGGCAAATAAAATATTAAAAATAAAAATATAGCACAGCTGCTGGCTTATGATAAAACAATAAAACGTGCTGGCGTAAGTGTCCAATTAAAACAGTCTTTCCTCTAAACAGTCTATATGAGTAATATACTCAGTCCATTCCGGCGGCGTCCCGGTATCAGTCCGACCGTGTGCGTGGCGAGGCTCCGTCGGGGCGCACACTGAAGCCGCCTGGGCGCACTCTCCTAACAGCCCAAACTTTAGGGAAAGCGCATGAAACCCGCCCACAGACACACCTCCAGGCGCAAATAACAGAGTCGGCATAACGGATAACAGGTAGTGTGGGCGCAAGATACCGTTTAGGGATAGCGGAAGTTCCTAAATCCGCAATTTGTGGGTAGCGGGTGGCACAAGATAGGGCCCTCGGTCTCCAGATTCTTAAGTTGGGAGAATTTGTCTTTAGCAGCCCAGGGTCCCGAGCTTCAGCGATCTTTTGCACAATGTGCAAAACGCCTCGGTGTCATCACCTGGAACACGTTTGAGCCAGTCGGCAAAATCCTGACGTTCGAGCCAGATATTATTGAATCTGCATTTGCCCATTTCTCGTGTTTTGTCCGGTTTTGTCCTGCTGCCATTCCCGCCTCGCACCTAGCGCAATACAGACCAGAGCTGTGCTTGCTCCAGCATCCTGTGACGACACTTCCGCTTTACGTCTGTAGTTTTATTGTGCATTCCGCTAACAGTGAGTTCCGCTAGCAGAACTACAAGGACCATAAGCCACCGGAACAAAAAAAAAAAAACTAAACGGCGTGGGTAATGGACGGGAAATGGACATAAAGATAGGCTAATTATTTTTACATTTATCCTACATCGATATTTTGCACTATAACCTAGGTCTTAAATTACCCAAATGAGATTTTAGACTTAAAGTGCAAAATATCTCGGTATTTTAGACTTTTTTAGGCCTAAAATTGAAAATGTCTATTTTTAGACTTTTTTTTAAACTTTTTTAGATTCCGCGGACACCCTGTGCATGAAACAAAACGATAAGCAGCTTCAACGCTCTCAAGATGGACAACATGGATTCTGTAGTTTTATGTATTTTATTTTATTTTGTCTTCGTGAAGATGCAGAAAATTAAGATAATTGTTTCACCTCACAAATTACAACAGACTATCCCAATTAAAGTAATTGTACACATGGCTACATTGTAACGTACCTGATGCGCTGATGGTTGCTATGGAAACATCATGCAAAATGCCTATCTAACTCATCTAACTAAACTTGCATTTACATGCGTTGTTCGGATACAGTTAACAGCTAAACCGAATCTATGGTGGTAATTATAGGCATGAAAACTTATCAAAACATCATGATATAACCCAGCAAGCATTTTTTAGTTTAAAAGACGTCTAATAGACATCTATACGTAGACCTGACGTCTGGGCTAAAACACGGCAAAATTTGGGCTGTCAGTGAAAATTTTGTAGACGTCTAGCCATTGCCCAAGTATAGCCTAGTCATCAATTAGACGTCCAATGAACGACTACATATGTACGTCTAATAGAGGCCAAAATAACATCTAGGCTAAAACACGGCAAAATTTGGGCTGTCAGTGAAAATTTAGTAGACGTCTAACCGTCGCCCAAATGCAGCTTAGCCATCAGTTAGACACAGCTACTGAACAACTACTATATACATCTAACAGACTGAAAAATAATGGACTGAGGATTCTATTTATTCAAATACAAGGAAAACCATCCAGACAGATTAAATGTAAAGAATTTACTATTAGAACTTGTAAAACACTAAACAAAAACAATGATAGAAGATATAAATTATATAACACTTCAAATTAGGATCATTTTAAAACAATACAAAAAAAATATATAATGAAATAATACAATATTTAACAGGAAAACAAGAACAAGATTTACAATAATTAAAAATTTAAAAAAAATAAAAAACCCTAAAACAAGATACATATTAAGGAAGTTATTAATTGTGGACAAAGGTACATTTCAAAATTATTATTATTATTATTATTATTATCCATATAAACAACATATACTTAATTAAAAAAATGGATAAGGCTCAAAACCAGGATACTAATGCACATGTAAATACACTCACTCTCTTTGAGGAATTTCGTTTTTTTTTTCCCTCCCCAAATCTAGGGCCGTAGAAAAAGTAGGCACGCAATAAAAACTTAACAGTTCAATCATACCTTACTGAGAACATGTTCCTCTTCCATCGTTCAATGTTTACTGAAGCTAGAAACAATAGTTTCGCGGATATTACTGGCCAAACACGGCTTCCCAGATAAAGGCGGCATTTTTGAGAGTGTATAAATTTAAAAGACCAACCAATTCCCTTAATTGTGTAAGATTTTGTGCAGAGTCGCCCGTGCCGTTTTCGGGATGAGTAGGTTGTCGAGAACCTATGGCGGAGGTAACTGTTCAGCCAAGAACGGGCACTGCAGTTACTTTGGGAAATATGGAAACATATGCAACTTGAATGACCATCATCTGCTTATGCGAAATGGGCGTGAATATTGCCAGCACATGCGCTTCTAACTGTTAGATAAGTTAGGTTTAAAAAAAAAAAAAAAAAAAAGGAAAGGAAAAAAAGCCACGTGTTGTTAAGGTAAGTAGGGTTGTCCCGATCCAATCATGTGATCGGAAATCGGGGCCGATCACATGACTGAAGACTCGATCGGGACTCGGACGTTATGTCCCGATCAGGTATCGGATAAATAATATATATACATATGTATATTTATTGTTATTATTTTTAATCACATTTTCAATATATGGGCTATTAGTGATAAAAAATAATGACAATAAAATACCAACGTTTACAGGCCGGGTCTGTCTGTGACAGACACCACTGACCAGCGCATGCGCGGAACACGGCAGCACGCAGCAGTTTGTTTTGAAGCTGAGGTGTGTGATATCAGAGAAACTCTAATACAGTAGACGGGCTCTGGTGATATGCTGCTACTATCACGGACGGAATCACGGAATTAGCCAAATTAAACGGAAACCGACTCCAAAAGGCAGATAAACTTTCCAGCTACAGCAGCGCACTGACATAGATTGTGAAACAAAGTGAAGAGGTGCCACTCCGCTGTATTTTTCGCTGGCTAACAGCAGCACACTGGCTTAGCTTGTCTATTCAGAGAAGAGGTATCACTTTGGCTTATTTTTCGATCTATGTTATCACATGCATACTACTGCTCATTCATTGGTAGCTGAATTGTTAGGTCTGTTTGATAAGCAATTTACATTGTTAAAACAAATAATATGTACAAAATAGTGCTCAGAATATAGTACAGGCTATGTTTTCACTTGGTTTAATTGTTAATTGGTAGTTAGGCCCCTATTGACTGGGATGTACTGCAGGGGTCGCACAGCGGGAACATCGAGGGGGTTGCAGACTGCACCACTGACTACATTAACTTCTGTATGGACGTTGTTGTTCCTGTAAGAACGGTGCGCTGCTATGCAAACAACAAGCCCTGGATCACCAGTCACATTAAAGGCCTCCTGAACCAGAAGAAGAAGGCCTTCAAAGACGGTGATAAGCAGGAGCTGAAACGCGTGCAGCGGGAACTCAGAGTCCAGCTCAGGGAGGCAAAGGAGCAATACAGAAGGAAGTTGGAGCAGAAGATGCAGAACAACAGCATGAAGGAGGTGTGGGACGGGATGAAGATCATCACCGGCTGCAGATCCAGGCAGGGGGCCACCACTGAGGGGGATGGGGGGAGGGCAAACGAGTTGAACAACTTCTTCAACAGGTTTGACCACCCCATCTCACTCTCACCTCTGATCACCCTGCCCCCCACACCCCCATCTGCTCCCCTCCCCCCGCTACAAGTGGACAGATGCGATGAGGAGACCCCCTCCCTGCCTACAATCACAGCAGCCCAGGTGTGTGGAGAGCTGAGGAGGCTTCGCCCCAGCAAAGCTGCAGGTCCGGATGGAGTATCCCCACGACTGCTGAAGGCCTGCGCGTCAGAGCTGGGAGACCCTCTGCAGCACATCTTCAATCTGAGCCTGGAGCAGGGGAGGGTCCCACTGCGGTGGAAAACATCATGCATCGTCCCAGTCCCAAAGAAGCCACGTCCTGCAGAGCTGAACGACTTCAGGCCGGTCGCCCTGACGTCACATGTGATGAAGACCATGGAGCGGCTGCTGCTACCCCATCTGAGACCGCAGGTGAGCCATGCCCTCGACCCTCTGCAGTTTGCGTACCAGGAGAAGGTGGGAGTGGAGGACGCCATCGTCTACATGCTACATCGATCCCTCTCTCACCTGGACAGGGGCAGTGGTGCTGTGAGAATCACATTTCTGGATTTCTCCAGCGCCTTCAATACCATCCAGCCCCAGCTGCTTGGTCACAAACTGACTGATATGGGAGTAGGCTCACACCTGACGGCATGGATCATGGACTATCTGACAGGCAGACCTCAGTATGTGCGACTGGGGGACTGCAGGTCAGACACTGTGATCAGCAGCACAGGAGCGCCGCAGGGGACTGTGCTCTCTCCAGTCCTGTTCACCCTGTACACGTCGGACTTCCAGTACAGCTCGGAGTCCTGCCACGTGCAGAAGTTCGCGGACGACACGGCCATCGTGGGATGTATCAGCGGTGGACAGGAGGAGGAGTACAGGAAACTCATCCAGGACTTCGTAGCATGGTGTGGTTACAACCACCTCCACCTGAACACCTCCAAGACAAAAGAAATGGTGGTGGACTTCAGGAGGACCAGGCCTCACCCGGAGCCCATAAGCGTCAACGGTACCTGTGTGGAAATGGTGCGGACCTATAAATACCTGGGAGTGCAGCTGGATGATAGACTGGACTGGACAGCCAACACTGAGGCTCTGTGCAGGAAAGGACAGAGCCGACTGTACTTCCTCAGGAGGCTGGCGTCCTTCAACATCTGCAAAAAACTGCTGCTGATGTTCTACCAGTCTGTTGTGGCGAGCGCCCTCTTCTATGCGGTGGTGTGCTGGGGAGGCAGCATCAAGAAGAGGGACGCCTCACGACTGGACAAACTGGTGAGGAAAGTGGGCTCTGTTGTGGGCACACAACTTGAGAGCCTGACATCTGTGGCAGAGCAACGGGCGCTGAGCAGGCTCCTGTCAATCATGGACAATCCACTGCATCCACTGCACAGCGCCATCACCAGGCAGAGGAGCAGCTTCAGTGACAGGCTGCTGTCACTGTCCTGCTACACCGACAGACTGAGGAAATCATTCCTCCCCCACGCCATGCGGCTTTTTAACTCCACACGGAGGAAATAACTCATTATACACATACTGCAATACTGGTAGATAACACGTAAAGACTGGAGGGGAAGGGGTGATTCCATGAGGCTGGATCTAGTCTGACAGTTCCTGAATTCCCAGTACCGGGCGTCAGGTTCTGTCGACGGTCTTGGTCTCATAGTTTCACACTAACTCTGAACCTCAGTCGGAGCGTGTGTTCTTCAGGTTAGGCTATTTTCCACTGCTGTTTAACTGCTATTACCTCTGTTTTACTGTTAATACTTCTGTTGAAATTGTGCATATTCCTATCTTTTTATAATCCCGGTTCATAGTGTCTATATTGCTTACTGCTATTTATCATGTGTATAGTGTAGATTCTGCTATTTATCATGTGTATACTGTATATTCTGCTATTTATCATGTGTATACTGTATATTTCTTCTAAATTTGCACACTGACCTACCTCTATGCACATTTTATACACCCATGCACACGTTTTTTCTGTTTTCTGTTTTTTTGTGGCACATTGCTTTTTGCACACTGGGTTGTACTTAGGTTATTCTGTTGTACTCAGATCTTATTCTGTTATACTTAGATCTTATTCTTTATTTCTATTTTTTTATTCACTTAATTTGTAATCTGTGGATACTGCTGAAGAAAATGTGAATTTCCTGCGGGATGAATAAAGTATCTACCTACCTACCTACCTACCTACCTACCTATTGGCCAGGGAGCACTCCATCACAACTATAGACCAATCAGTACACAGAGCACAAGACCCTCCCGGCGTCGGTAACATTCTTTCATTATTAGTTGCCAGTCGGGAGTGGACGGACCTTTTTATCAGTACTAAGTTTCTGTTAATTGAATCCTGGGCATCATTTTTCCTTCGGTGTGAGTCCCTGACACTTAAAGTGAGTATTCTGTTGTTTGGTTATTTACTTTGTAATAATTGATATTTGTGGCAGCGTAGTTATCCATTCTTATGCAAAGGTGTGCGACCATGACGCATGTGAAATAATTAAGAGAGCACCACGGCGCCACGCCGTCGTCGGTGTGGTGTATACCCTGTAAGTCGGTTGCGGCTGAATTTATGATAACCCTTTCATCTTACCAGTGAATTTATGTTATCCTATATAATAGCCTACATGTTTACCCTGTATTTTAACGGTTTCAATTGTTTTGTAACCTCGCCTCGCCGTATGCCTCGCCTAATTGGAGCGGAATTTGTATTCTGCGTGTCACCACAGGGGGGCACTGTGACCTTGGGAATCGTGCCTGTTAGTGCCTGTAGGCTTAGGAGTGTATTGTACTATTTATTGTTCTTGCCTGTTTACCTGTAACATTGTTTTCCTCTTTGTGGAAATTATATATCCTTTACAGTTATTATTATGAGTAGTAATATCTTTGCTCTCCTATTTGTATTGTTGCTGTTCTGCAGTTATGACCTGTAGTTTACATGATCCTGTTACCATAGACATATATTCTTATTTGTTATAGACCACACCTATCCAAGGATGCACCGATTTGTTTAATAAAAAAGGAAAGGAAACCTGACCTGCCTCCTGTGTCCTGACCGACACCCCACAGGGATAGTCACATATCTACCTTAACCAGCTTATAATTAACAAAGGGTCCTTCGAGCCGGATAGCGACTGTTTCTGTGGAATATGGAGAACCAGTCCACTCCGCCTACATCTCCTAGACGTTCCTCCCGCCCTACAGTCCGTCCTGCCTACCTGGATGATTATGTGACTGAGCCTAACCTACAAACCAAGCCTAAGTCTTCACAGTGGGATGCTGAGGAAGCTGCTGAGGAAGCTACTGAGGAAGCCGCTGAGGAAGTCGCTGTATCCAGACCTCGCTCTCCAGCTCCCTCTGTTTCAGCTGGCTCCTCCCGCTCACGGTCATCTAGAAAGAGCAGCAAAGATGACCTCATCTGTGGGCTCCTAGAGACAGTAAAGAACCAAAGTATAGCCAACCAAGTACTAGCCCAAACAGCACAAAAACAGATGGAGCAGTTGGAGCAACAAATGGCTCTGCTAAGCACATCCTCATTCCACTCAGCTGGAGCAGGTGCACCTGTGGCTACAGCTACTCCTGTGGCTAAGCTCCAGCCATCATCCACGGCTCCTTTGCCTGCACCTCAGAGTCCAGCAGCTACTAGGGCCTCAACCCCCACTCAGCTCATGCCTGCTGCTGACAACATGTCTGTGGATGAACAGAGTGATCATCTCCAACTTCCCTTTCGATCTGCTCATTCTTCATCTCCTCCAGTCCAGCGCTCCTTTTTCCATGCGTCCACTGGATACTATCCAACATATGGGCCACCTACTCAACCTACAGATCCACAGTGGCAGCCTCCAACCTCTCATCCATATACCCCAACCCAACAGCACCTTCCCTACCCAGACCCCACCTGGCAGTCTCACTCCCTGCATCGAGTTGCACCAGCGGAGCAATATTTCCCATCATCACAGCCTACAGCTCATCTGCCTTCAGCTGGCCCATCACACCCAGAAAACAGGGCCCACAGGTACGGAAAGGTGGAAGGCCCCTCATTCCCTAACCTGATAAAGGAAGATGAGACACAGTATATGATGTTGAGGATGGCTCTAATTAACCTACTGCCCCCAGATGAATCAGAGCATTATAAGTACCACTTGCTTCTGGATCATCTCAAAGTGGATGCTGCTCAACGCCTGGCCCTGGCATATTCCAATGCTGTTAATCCCTTCACCCGTGCACTCCAGGCCCTGGATGAGAGATACGGGCAGCCTCGTCAGCTAGCTCAAAAGGAAATTAAAGCCATCATGGACCTGCCAAACATTCGCCAAGGAGACGGGGTTGCATTTGACAGTTTTGCCCTGCGAATCCATTCATTGGTTGGACTGCTTCAGACCCTCGGACCTGAAGGCAATGCTGAGCTCTCCTGCGGTTCACATGTCGAACGACTGCTTGATAAACTTCCTGCTGACCACTACCGTCAGTTCAAGAGATATATACTCATGTTAAAGCCCCATGCCCCATCCTATAATCTACTGGACTTCTCAGCCTGGCTACAACAGGAGGTCAGATGTGAGCCACGGAGAGAGCGCCCCCCGCCTAGCCAGAAAGATGCAAGGAGGCTAAAGCCTACAGGTGGGAGTGCTACAGTGTTGCACGGCAGAGAAATAGCAGTCAGCCCAACTACACCTGCTCCTGCAGCTGCCGCTACAGTCCCGAAACAGCAGCGTAAAATGTTCTGCCCCTACTGTCAGCAAACCAACCACTTTTTGACCCAGTGTGAAGAGTTCAAGAAACTCACCAGAGAACAAGGCATCCAGTGGATCAAAGCTAATAAGCGCTGTTGGAGATGTTGCCGTGCCCACCAAGCCGCACAATGCGATTTGAAGAAGCCTTGTTCCCTTTGCAATGGTAAGCATCTCAGAGCTCTGCATGAGATTAACCAACGGCCCACAGAGGAGACATCCCAACCAGTCAGTTCTGCAGCTCCCCCTGGAATTAGCAAACCCCCAGCTGAGACCACTTCACAGCCTGATCCTCCTGCTAGAGTCTATTACCTGGACAGAGCAACCACCGGTGGTCGGGTCCTTTTGAAGATCAGTAAAGTCATCCTTTACAGTGGAAGTCACTCTCTTGAGACCTACGCAGTACTGGATGATGGATCTGAGCGGACTATACTTCTCCCAGAAGCTGCCAAAGAGCTACAGCTCAGTGGAGAGCAGGAGCAGCTGATTCTCAGAACTGTAAGACATGACGTTACCATGCTCCCTGGGTCCACAGTATCCTTTCAGATCTCCTCTGCTGAGAACCCTCAAAGGAGATACAAAATAAACCATGCCTTCACAGGGGATGGACTTACCTTATCCGAACATTCACACCCTGTCGCAGCACTACAAAGGAGGTACAGCCACTTAAAGGGTTTTCCACTGCAACATTATGAACATGCCCGCCCTCTCCTACTTATTGGTGCAGACAACACTCACTTAATCACCCCTGTTGAGCCAGTTCGGAGAGGTCCTCCAGGCGGTCCTGCGGCCCTGAAAACAAGGTTAGGATGGACGCTACAAGGCCCTGCACAAGACATCCAGGATGACATTGTCACCACTCACTGTTTTCACCTGAGCTACAGTTCCCCTCAGGCTGAATTACTCCGGAATGTCGAAAGATTGTGGCAGCTTGATACCTTACCTCAGCGCAACGAGAAGGTCATTACCAGGTCCAAGCAAGATCAGGAAGCCATGCATCTACTAGACACCAAAACCTGCCGGGTGACCATGGATGGAGTAGTCCGCTATGCTACACCCCTCCTGCGCATCAAAGACAGTCCCCCCCCTAAGAGCTCCCAAAGAAGCTGTCATGCCAAGGCTTCGCAACACAGAAGTCAAACTAGCTAAAAATCCTGAATTAGCTGCTGCCTATCAAGAAGAAATCCAGAAGCTGGACACTGCTGGCTATGTCCTCAAGTTGGCTCCAGGATTAGAGGAAGAGGCAAAGGAAACCTGGTACATACCCCACCACCTTGTGGAGCACAACAATAAGAAACGTGCCGTCTTTGACTGTTCCTTTCAGTACAAAGGTCAGTGTCTGAATGACGCCTTGCTCCCTGGACCCACCTTGTGCTCCTCTCTCCTGGGAGTCCTCCTTCGTTTCCGCCAGTACTCCGTGGGCATCAGTGGAGACATCAAGGGGATGTTCCATCAGGTCCGCCTCTTGCCTGAAGATAAATCCCTCCTACGTTTTCTCTGGCGTGACCTCAAAAGGGACCAACCCCCTACTGTATATGAATTGCAGGTCCTCCCCTTCGGCACAACGTGCAGCCCATGTTGTGCCATGTATGCAGTTCAGAAACACGTCATGGACCACAGCCAGCCTGGGGAGGACGTGAGATTCACCATGGACAGATGCTTCTATGTGGACAATTGTCTACAAAGCTTCCCTACCACTGATGCTGCACGCAACCTCCTGGACAAGCTCCGAGCCCTGCTGGCCACTGGTGGCTTTGACCTTCGACAGTGGGCTAGCAACTCACCCACGGTCATCAGTCACCTCCCTAAAGAAGTAAGATCAGACAGTAGTGAGTTGTGGCTCTCCCAAAACAAAACTGATGCACAAGAGCTGACGCTTGGCCTACGTTGGCACTGTGAATCAGACACCCTCAGCTACCAGAACCGTTCAGTCCCATATGATCACCCTACAATGCGCAATGTCTACCGCGTGTTGGCCAGCCAGTATGACCCCCTAGGTTACCTTGTCCCTTATACCACCCGTGCCAAACAACTGGTCCAACGCCTGTGGGACAAAGAGCGCAGCTGGGATGACCCTCTGCTCCCAGATGCCTTGTTACAAGAATGGAACTGCTGGGAATCAGAACTGCAAGATCTTCCCAAAATAACCCTGCCCAGATGCTACCACTCCGGCAACAACAGTTACCAAATTCACATTTTCTGTGATGCCTCAGAGCACTCTTATGGCTCAGTGGCATACCTCCGTTCAGAGGATGACAATGGGAAGATACATGTGGTATTTCTGATGGCCCGCTCCAGGGTAGCCCCCAAACGCCAGTTATCTATACCCAGGCTAGAGCTCAGTGCAGCTCTGAGTGGAGCACAGGTGGCTGACCTCCTACACAAAGAACTAACCTTGCCTATTGAGAAGACAGTCCTGTGGTCAGACTCCACCACTGTGTTACATTGGATCAAGTCAGCCTCCTGCAGGTATAAAGTATTTGTAGGCACTAGAGTGGCTGAAATCCAGGACCTCACCTCTCAGCACACCTGGAACTATGTTAACTCATCTGATAACCCAGCGGATGACATAACAAAGGGCAAGTCTCTCCAGGAATTGGTCCCTCCTAACAGATGGCATGATGGCCCATTGTTTCTCCACCAACCCTCTGACCAGTGGCCCCAGCAACCAGTAGGAATAGAAACAGAGATAACAGAGGAACTACGCAAATCTGCCATTTGTGCGCTAACTCAAACCACTGCCATCCCTGTCTGTCCCACTGCCCACCAGTATCCCACTTTCCAAGCCATGCTGGAAGCGACAGCCCAGAGAGTACATGGGGCGGCAGATCCTGCTGGGGCCCCCACTGCAGGAGACTTCAGAGAAGCTGAAAGGATCATCCTGCACCAAGCACAACTAGACAGTTTCAAGGATGAAATTGACAACTTGAAGGCAGGTAAACCGGTACCCCAAACCAGCAGACTCATCTGCCTTGCTCCTGAGTTCGACAGTGCAAGACAGCTGATTCGAGTAGGAGGACGCCTTCGCTGAGCCACTCAACTGGACTCAGACATTCTACATCCCATAGTCTTAGACCCAAGGCATCCAGTCACCCAGCTTCTTATTCAACATACAGATGAGAAGTTGCGTCACCCTGGCCCACAAAGGGTCTTTTCAGAACTCAGAAGGAGATACTGGGTGCTACGTGGAAGACAAGCAGTCCGTCGCCACCAGCACAACTGCCGGGGGTGTAGACAATGGCGTGCCAAGGCCGTCACACCCAAGATGGCGGATTTACCACCTGCGCGGTTGCGCCTCCACAAGCCAGCCTTCTATTCTACTGGGATGGATTGCTTTGGCCCATACTCCGTGAAATTGGGCCGCAGAGTGGAGAAAAGATGGGGCATTATATTCAAATGTCTAACAACTAGAGCGGTATATCTGGATCTCCTTAACAGTCTAGATTCAGACTCCTTCTTGATGGCTTTACGCCGTTTCACTGTGAGAAGAGGAAAGCCATTTGAACTGATAAGTGACCAGGGGACTAATTTCAGAGGAGGAGAAAGGGAGCTACGCGAGGCCTTCTCCAACCTGGCTCCAAACCTCCAGGCAGAGCTCGCTAAGGAGCAAATCCATTTTCAGTTCAACCCACCTAACGCACCACATTTTGGAGGGACGTGGGAGCGAGAAATACGCAGCCTCAAAAACGCTCTGCGGATTACACTGGGTGAACAGACAGTGAGTGAGGAAGTGTTAAGGACTGTATTGATTGAGATAGAGGCCATTCTCAATTCCAAGCCACTGGGATACACCTCATCTGACATTGCAGATCCAGACCCAATAACCCCATACCTCCTCCTAATGGGGCGGCCTGACCCCTCACTACCTCAAGTAGTCTATGACAACACAGAGTTACTGAGCAGACGTCGATGGCGCCACAGTCAAGTCATCGCTGACCAGTTCTGGGCCCGATTCATCAAGGACTACCTGCCATCTCTGCAGCTTAGACAGAAATGGCAACGAGACACTCCAGACCTCACCGCAGGCGCCACTGTGATGATAGTAGATCCCCAGCTACCCAGGGCACTATGGCCCATTGGACAAGTCACTCGACTGTACCCTGGCAACGATGGCCGGATCAGAGTAGCAGATGTAAAGACCAAGGACAGAACATATACTCGCCCTGTTGCTCGCTTGATTGAACTGCCAGCTATCCCAGAAGATTCAGTTTCCCCCTCGAGTGCTCCCTAGTATCCACATTTGAGCCAAATTTATCCTAAATTTGGGGGCGGCTGTACAAAATAGTGCTCAGAATATAGTACAGGCTATGTTTTCACTTGGTTTAATTGTTAATTGGTAGTTAGGCCCCTATTGGCCAGGGAGCACTCCATCACAACTATAGACCAATCAGTACACAGAGCACAAGACCCTCCCGGCGTCGGTAACATTCTTTCATTATTAGTTGCCAGTCGGGAGTGGACGGACCTTTTTATCAGTACTAAGTTTCTGTTAATTGAATCCTGGGCATCATTTTTCCTTCGGTGTGAGTCCCTGACACTTAAAGTGAGTATTCTGTTGTTTGGTTATTTACTTTGTAATAATTGATATTTGTGGCCGCGTAGTTATCCATTCTTATGCAAAGGTGTGCGACCATGACGCATGTGAAATAATTAAGAGAGCACCACGGCGCCACGCCGTCGTCGGTGTGGTGTATACCCTGTAAGTCGGTTGCGGCTGAATTTATGATAACCCTTTCATCTTACCAGTGAATTTATGTTATCCTATATAATAGCCTACATGTTTACCCTGTATTTTAACGGTTTCAATTGTTTTGTAACCTCGCCTCGCCGTATGCCTCGCCTAATTGGAGCGGAATTTGTATTCTGCGTGTCACCACAGGGGGGCACTGTGACCTTGGGAATCGTGCCTGTTAGTGCCTGTAGGCTTAGGAGTGTATTGTACTATTTATTGTTCTTGCCTGTTTACCTGTAACATTGTTTTCCTCTTTGTGGAAATTATATATCCTTTACAGTTATTATTATGAGTAGTAATATCTTTGCTCTCCTATTTGTATTGTTGCTGTTCTGCAGTTATGACCTGTAGTTTACATGATCCTGTTACCATAGACATATATTCTTATTTGTTATAGACCACACCTATCCAAGGATGCACCGATTTGTTTAATAAAAAAGGAAAGGAAACCTGACCTGCCTCCTGTGTCCTGACCGACACCCCACAGGGATAGTCACATATCTACCTTAACCAGCTTATAATTAACATAATAATTTAACATATTGTTACAGCAAAAAGTACTCTGTCAACCCTCAGGTGAAATAATTACTGATACATCCTCCTATCATTTTTGTTCAATCATTAATAACATATCATTTCCTGGTTTTATAGAAGTATCGGATCGGGACTCGGTATCGGCAGATACTCAAAATCAAATGACTCGGACTCGGACTCGGGGGCAAAAAAACGTGATCGGGACATCCCTAAAGGTAAGGTACACTGGCTTAGTCTAAACTGCGAACATTCCCGATATATAAGCACGGTTCCTGCATATATATCAAATAATGTACATAAATAATGAACACATGACGAGACAAAGACACACTTACTCGCAATAACAACGTCGCAGTGGTGTGACGTGGGCTGCTCACAAAATGGCTCTCCTTCTTTGTCAACCGACACTTCCAGCCTATTATCGCGGTGTCTCGCGATGTCAGTCGTCCTGTCTCTGACGCAGTTCAACTACCCTCTAGCGGCTGAGAATCGTAATTTCATTATGTTACTTTTAAACTGAAAAAGTAAAATACTGAGAATGGTGTGTATTAATATGTGTGACAGCAAAAATATCAATTAATAAGTTAATATTAATTCGCAAAATGGGATTTGCTATGTTAAATTCAGAGCTAAATCGTGGCTAAAAGTAGACCACTTCATGGAAATTTGTTTCATAGTTGCTGACATGAAATTATGGCATCCATATCGAGAAGGGTCCTGTGGCCAAAGCTAACGTTACATGTAACCAATTTTAACAGTGCTTTGGCTGGAAGTGGGATACACATAGCCGGTCTATCAGGGCCGTTGAAATCACAACAACTGCTTGCCTCGATTTCGCCAGATGGGCTAAGAACAGGCTACACGTAGCCAGTCAAATTCAAGGCTAAATCGTGGCTACACATAAACCATATGAAATAAATGGTACTGACCACTTTTATGTATTGTTGACACTGCAGACATGATGGGATATTATCAATCTCAGAAACTGCATAGTGAAAATTTTCACTATGCAGTAGTATACGTAGTATACAGCAGTTTAAACTACAACGAAACAGTACTGTCTAGAAGTCGGCTACAAATATCCAGTCTAATTGTGAGCTAAATTGGGGTTAGGGTTAGGTTTACATTAGTGAGGACGGTCCGGTCACCAGTCACGACCGTTTCAATAATAAACTTTAGCAAGGTGACCGTCTCTGATTAAAACTGTGCAGAACACACCACGACACCGCGTTAGCAAGTCGTGTTGTTACAATTGGCCTTATAGTTCAATGTTTCTTGCATTATCCAATGTATTACATAGTTCAGGGCAGCTTGGCTGCTAAGCAGAGGATAGACACAGCAGGAGCCAGATGTACTTTCTCTATCTTGTTAAGGCCCATTCATACCCTTTTTTCGTCCGTCCGTCCGTCTGTCCGTCCGTCCGTCCTCTACGTGTATACACTTCATACCTCCGTATGTCTTTTGTGTTGGCGTGCGCGTTAGCACAACACTTCCTCTAGATGGCAGTGCCGAGCGCCAATAAAACGGCATTAATAAAACATGGCGACTGTGGAAGAAGTTCTTTTATTGTATTTGCCCCGCAAACGTAAAAAAAAAAAAAAACAACAACACACATTTCGGTGGAACGTGAGGCCACTAAAACCTCAGCTGCCCCTTCAATGGGGAGTTTTGGTGTTTGGTGCTGCCAATGCGGGAAATGGATGATGAGCGGCATTTCCAGTATTTCAGGATGTCCGCCCCAACTTTCGACAAGTTAAAAAAAACAAACAAAACAAACAAACAAACAAACAAAAAAAACTTTTGACAAGTTGCAACACCACGCTCCATTTTTAAATGCCTTTGCAGATCTTCTTCGTGACTCTGGTGATTTGATGACAATCTGGACTATAAACTCAATACTGCCCCCACGAATTCTGTCGGTTTTGCTCCGTTTCGTCCGTAATCGTAAGCTCCCCGCTTCGTGTAAAATGACGGACGAAATGATCGGACAGGACGGATGAAATGCTCCGTCCGTCTCCGTTTCCGTCTTTTACGTAGGGTATGAATGGTCCTTTAGTTAGGTCTGTTGCATTAGATACACGCCCAGTCAACATCCACACACATAGCATCACACATTCCGTGAACAAGGCATGGACAGTGGTTGGCCTGTCCATGTCCGGGTAACTGGCCAATTATTCTCAGTTGCGTTTAAGTCCAACCTATGTACGGGGCAGGCCCAAGTCCAAGAACATAATACACATACACATGTGTATTATTTCCTGATATCGGGGCTCATTCTGACTGAGATGCTGCGGGAGCTGTGTCACACTGAGACCAGCGCTGCCTTGCTTTATATGTGACCATAATAAATATTGCATCAGAAAATCGAAGACTGACTCCGGTCTGTTCTTGGGCTTTCAACAAAAGAATCGGGAGCTAACAGTGTAACTTAGTTCCTTTGCCTGGCTCTAAACAAAGTACGGTATCTTCAGATAACACGAAAAGCATCCGGTTAGATCTTTTGTCGACAATAAGCAAAAAAGAAGAACAAAACCCATTTAATCTTACCTTATTGAACTTTTCTGTCCACACATCGAAATTCCTGGGCAAGTTCGTCGATGGCGCTCAGTCCAAACAAGTTTAAAATGGTTTCTACAAAATGCTCCCATAATGCACCACTGGGGGGGCGCAAGTAGCTCATGGGTATTGTAGTGTTTGGTGTTTTGAAATACTGACTGGAAAAGAGTAAAAATAACAAGGTTTATTTTTGTAGTGACTGTGAAATTAAGAAGATTGGCTTGCATTACATACATTATTATTGTTGAAAAAAAAAACATTTTCTCATGTGTCTAACAAACACAAAGTGATTCACAAGTAGATATAATTGTGTAAAGACACAAACTTGAATTTTTAGTGTTAATATCACAAATTCGATTTAGTAAAATTTACTTTCACTCAGATTTGTTTTTTTTTTCAGTGTTTTATTGTTGCATTATTACCAATAAATTATTGATTTTTTTCTTGTGTGTTTATTTTATGGGCTATATGTAGGGTAACCGTTTTATAAAAGCAATAAGCCCCTTGAAGCCGTGAGTTACAGTGATTTTACAACGGCGATTTTACATTTTAGAACGCCCCTCAGCCGTTGTAAAATCACTGTAACCCACGGCTTTTCGGGGCTTACTGCTTAAATAGTATAACAAATATAAAAAATTTGCCATGAAAAATAGAAAACACATGACTACTGCAGTTAATGCAGTACAACTTCTATTTAAACACTAACTTTTAACTTCGTTCGTTTTTCTTCTTGTTTTGTTTGCATTGTTGCTTTTTTAATTTGCAATGCAGCATTGTTTTTTATTTGCAGTGTTTTTTTTTTATTTGCAGTGTTGGCGGTTCTCGGCCACCGTATTAACGACTTGCTGGTACAGCCTGATAATAAGGATTTACAGTAGTCTAACCTAGAGGTAACGAAGGCGTGGATTAATTTTTCTGCATCACTCTGAAACAGGATATGCCGGACTCTTGAGATATTACGCAAGTGAAAAAAGGTGGTTTTAGAGATCCATTTAATGTGGGAGTTAAAGGACAAATCCTCATCAAAAATAACTCTGAGGTTCCTTACCGTGGAACTGGAGGCCAAGATAATGCCGTCCAGGGTAGCCATATCATTAGAAAATGATTCCCTAAGGTATTTAGAGCCGAACATTTTTTTGAGAAGCAGTTTAATTACAGCTACTTTAAAGGACTGTGGCATGTAACCTGTTGATAGAGCACTGATTCTTGGGAATTTGGATAACACAGGTTTTAATTTTGAAAAAAAAAAGTGCGTTAAATTACAAAATCTGAAGGTATATCATTATAGGCCAAGGTCTTGGCTGTTCAGCAATGTACCGGTGCAACCTCCTCATTTTGCATTTTTTTTTCATAAAATAGGTTTTTCCAGTTATTAGGTTACTTTGTTTTTGTCAACACCGTCACTGTAATGTTTTTTTTTTTATTTGAAAAACATATTTTTGTATTAAAGATACTATTACTTTAATAACTCAACAGCACCAAAGAAACATATTGTAAGCATATTCATTTAAAACCAATATAACTGCCTCTGACGGTGGTGACACTAATCTGACGGTGGTGACAGTGGCCTCATTAAAACATACATTTCCAAAATTTATACCACTCAAGTCAATGGCTTCTTGCTTAACAACTTTATTTAACTATTTGGTACAAAAAATAAGAATCCTGAGCTCTGTTATAAGCATTTTTCAGACTTCAGTCATCACCGTCACACAGAAAACCTGACGGTGGTGACGTCTGACGGTGGTGACAAAAACCTACTCTTTCACATGATAAGCATGAGTTGTTCACATTAGCCAGCTTGTTTTCACCCTGTTGCTACCTGCATCAGACCTCTTCTTAAAAAGTATAAATTTATTCCATAATCTAATTTAATATTTTTTATACAGAAGTGACAGTGTTGACAATTTATGGTTGTGACAGTATCAGTGTCCAAAAATATGAAGAGATTTAAGAGAAAATAGCAAACTTCCAGGAGTCTGACTGGTCTTGAAGCATGCAGTAGAGCTGAAGGTTTGAAAAGGGCTCCTCAGGAATGTAATTGACCTTGTAGTTTTTTTATTATTATTTTTTAAATAAATATCTGACGGTGGTGACGAATATCTGGGACACATTTTGAGCAACCACAAAATAATAGTAAATATTGTTCAAAACCCATCGTTTGTAGTTTTTAATACATATTATGATGTACTCTTTCATGTGGTAAAGATATTATTCAATGAAATTATTACTTTTTGTTGTTTTAATCAAGTTGAAATGATTATCTCCTATCCGAGGACAACTGGTTTTGTAGGCCATGGGCCAACATATAATCATTAAATTAATACAAATTAAAAATAAACCTATAAAAGAACCTTACAAATGTGCAAAGGACCCCATGATTATGCCCTTGATTCTTTTTATTCATTAAAATGTTGTAAATTTCCAGCAGAAATAGCATTTTTCTTAGTGGGACGTGATTTATCCAAATTCTCAAGAATCAATGAGAGACATATTGATCATATCTAGCAAAGAGGTGCTAACTAAAGGTAATACTTCTTTAAGCAGCCTGGTTGGGATAGGGCCTAGGAGACAGGTAGCTGAATTAGAGGAGATAAATGAAGTTAGTTCTGAGAGATTAATCTTAAGGATTCCATCTTTGGATTTTATCTCTTGTGGGATCTTGCATAGATCTAGAGCAGGGGTCTCAAAATCGTGCCATGGAGGGCCAAGATGCTGCAGGTTTTCATTCCAACCAACAACTCCACCAGGTGATTTCACTGATTAGTCCCGCCTCTCTGTTTGGAGGTTGGGTGATCAGTGAAATCACCTGGAGGAGTTGTTGGTTGGAATGAAAACCTGCGGCCTCTTGGCCCTCCATGGCACGAGTTTGAGACCCCTGATCTAGAGCATCAAATTGAGAAGGGATAGTGGTTCTAAAGTCTGATGGATATTGTTTCAGCAAGTGGCCAAGACACAGTAGAACCAACATATACACTCACAAAAAGTTAGGGATATTTGGCTTTTGGGTGAAATTTATGGAAAATGGAAAATGTTCACGCTACAGTGATATTATATCATGAAAGTAGGGCATTTAAGTAGAAGCATACACTGGTGATTTCCTCATCTCAAACAATTTCTTGAAACAAAAGCCAACAACAGTGGTGGATATACCACAACAAAAAATGTCAGTGTCAATAACTTGTCATGTGCCCTTGAGCATCAATTACAGCTTGACAGCGACGTCTCATGCTGTTCACAAGTCGACTTATTGTCTGCTGAGGCATGGCATCCCACTCTTCTTGAAGGGCGGCCCTCAGGACATTGAGGTTCTGTGGTACAGAGCTCCGAGCCTCTACACGGCGACTCAGCTGATCCCATAGGTTTTCTATGGGATTCAGGTCTGAGAAAGTGCAGGCCACTCCATTTGAGGTACCCCAGTCTCCAGCAGCCATTCCCTAATGATACGACCTCGATGAGCTGCAGCATCAAACACCTGATGTAAATTTTGCTGTTAAACTCGTTGTTAGAGAACAGCAACTTGTGCAAAAAGTACTGAAACATTGAACAGTTGGACATGTGCATTCAAAAGTTTACAGAAGGTCACATTAAGTTCACCTGTAAAGGTTATAATGCATTTTAGGTTCATCCTGAAATTTCACCCGAAAGCCGAATATCCCTAACTTTTTGTGAGTAGTGTATAATGACTCACATTATTGGTCTGGCATTGCCCCCAGCAATCCAAATTAATAGTTCTATGTTGTTCTAACAAAATTCCCTCTAAAAACGGGAACTTGTAGTTTTCTACTGTATTTAACAGACCATATCCTACTCTTCCTATCACAACCCTATCATTTTCCCTGCCCCATTTCTCTTTAATATAGTGTCTCTTCTGATTTTATATTTCAGAAACAGTTGTATATCCTGGATATAATTTTAGTATTGGATTCAGAGTTATAGGTGGATATAGAAATTTTCCATTATTCCATCTTCTAGCTTTGCCAAATTAATATCTTTCATGATTGTTCTCAAGTATGATTGTTTGGATGAACCTGTGGAAGTCCTGCTGTTCAGGATTATATTCTTCCTTCACAGTCTGAAAACTTTGTAGGACTCCATTATGTACCAGAGTACAGTGTGCTGTAACACCTTTCATATGAGAGGCCTCAGCTGGGCTGCATTATACTCATTTTAACTGATTCAACTATTGAACCTAAATTTAGGGTTGGAATAAGATTCCATCTTCTCACATCTGCTTTAGTGATACAATTTGGAGCCTTTCACCCTTAATGAGTATGTCAGCTGATGATCCTCCTACTTTATATAATTAGCCTCGTTAATGTTTCATAACTGCCTGGAGCAGGTGAATACTCAAAAACAGCTATACTAAGTGATTTCTTGGATGGACACTCACAAAGCTTCTGTTGGATTACTTGGATTATTTTATCTATGACCTCAAATTTGAAAATGTGGTGAAGCCGCAGACTCAGCTACAAGGTAAGCTGGAATGCACTTCTCTTGTTGTTGTATTGCTGATTGCTGCAACAGAGGCACTCACACGTGATCTGAAATTTGGATATATTTATCTGCACAATGTGCGGTATTCAGAGATGCTTTGATTTAAGCTGAAGCACCAAGGGGGTGAAGTAAGAAGGAGAAAGCAGAAGAGGAGCTTACTGACAGGCTGACAGAAATTTAGAAGGCTACAATCAGGATATAACAACAACCTGGATATAAATTGTATGGTGGAAAGAAGACTATCTACTGTCTGTCTTGCTCATGCCCAGGACAAGATGATCCCCAAAGGCCTCCCCACATTAGCTAATTAGGACTGACTAAAATTACAGATAAATGGTTTACACTGGCCAGTGTTGTTATATTTGGTGAAAAAAGTTGAAATTGTTGGCACTGCAGCTAGAAGCAAGTTATCTATGTAACAGCTGGACTGATGCACAGAATAACAGTATGCGTAACCGTTAAAACGCTGTAATGATCATGCATCAGCATGTCAAGCTCCCCTGAAAGCCTACTTTTAGAAATTTAGGGGGCGCTCTAAAAATCATCCATTTTTGTGTCAGGTTTTTAGTTTTAAATTGTCATTTTTTAAATTACAAATAAAGGTTCCCAAAAGAAATTTTTAAATAGTGTAAAATATGTCAATGTTGTTTATTTGCTTATTACAGTCCAATTTCCGAACATTTGTCTCCATTATAATGAACATAATTTTGTGTCGATTCCTGCTGTGCCCACTGAAGCGTAGCGGCACTGTCACTATTTTTACGTCGCCATTTGGACATTTCTTTGTGGAGTTGGCTAGTTAGCTAATGCCATGTGTGAATGTAAAATCATTAGACTGACTGTATCAAAGGCTTTCTGGAAATCGAAAAAGAATTACGGGATCACCAGAAATTAGTTCTCTATAATTAATCAAATCTAAAACTAATATTTTCAAAAATATGACGTCCAGGTATGAACCCACTTTGAGATTCAGGAATAATATCGTCCAACCTATTTTTTCAGCTGTTGAACCAGAACAGAGTTCCATAAGAGTTTCATAATCATTATTCCCTAATGTAATGCCACGCCAATTGTCAGTGATTAAAGAAACCTTATCTGGTTTTGGAATTAGTGTAATTAATCCCTGTTTCATGGAACGAGGCAATTCTTCTTCATTGATGGCCTCATTGTATAGTGCAAGTTGTAATTTAGAAATTTCAGCCAGGGAAAGCCAGGGAATTTCACATTTTGACAGATTGTTAACCCTGAGGGGAAAGCCTGTCTGGTGCAGTGATCTGTTTTGGTTTTACAGAGCTATATTAAGAAAAAAAAATCTCTCCTGTCTCTCTTCTTGATTCATATTCTGTCTTTTCTCTTTCGTACAACAAGATCATTTTTCAGTCACATGAATGTTACAAAGGAGCTAAATCCTCAAACTTTGCCCCTCTTACCAGCGTTTACTGTAAAGGAAGTTATCTGAGAGTGTGGAAATATTCTGAGGGTTTAGACTGAAAGGAGCTTTAGTTAAATTTTGGCTGAAAATGGGTTTTATATACCACTGGAAAGCTCTCGCTGAACTCCATACGACTGTCAAAGGAACACATTTGTAATCCTGAACAAAATTAAAATCCAAAAGACTCAAGTCTACAAGTTGATGATGTGTATTTCATTGTGTGTTTCATAGAGCAGACACTGTGAGGCTCCAGACTAATTCTGATCTGGGAGAATAAAGTTTATCTTATTGCTTCAGATTCCTACCCTTCATTACATTTGGTGCAAAATCATGAAACTGTACTTACAAGTTTTTCATAGAATATGATTAGAATATGATTTGAATCTTAATCTATGTAAAGGTACAAATTGTTATGTATTTGAGGTATGTTATGTTAGTAAAAATACTGCAGCCTGGCAGCAGACGAAATCAAAGAAGTGGCCTATTTGCCTTACTTGATTTCAGCATTTTCATTTTATGAAAAATAATGTTTTCAGTCAATTAGAGCTGACATTTCACAAATAATATTGTACATCTCACCCCCATTTCATTTTTCTGACACCTGATTTTTTTTTTCCATTTCATTGCTAATATTTCACATTTACTTCCATGCAACTTTGCCAAGGACTTTGACTTGTCCTGGAGTAATATTTCATTAAAAGTATTTCTACTGTTACTGGACTAAAGGCATTGAGTTTTTTCCTCCACTGCAACCTCATTCATACCAGCAAAACAAGCAGCACGTTGCCTTTAAAGGGGAATGACACCCTTTTTTTCTGTTATTCCTGAGCCTCAGGACAGCTCAGTCAATGTCTGTCAGTTTGACTCCTTTCTCTGCACAAAATCTATAGAACATAAAAAGTTAGAAATAAGGAAGAAAAGCCATTAAATCTGCAATGTCACTGGGATGTAAAATCACAAGACAATGAATGGGGGTCACTGGCTTGTAACACTAAAATTTAAGTTATATTATGGCACCACTCACACCAAAAACAAACAAAAAAATTATAAATGAATAAAATTGAACAACCGTTTTGGTGCAAGACACACAATAGTCATATCTCAATAGACATTCATTATCAGTGGAGCAGTGCAAGGTTTTCCATCACAAATTCAAGCATTTGCTCTTAAGCTTGTAGCTTATTTGTAGGTGGTGCACATCCACATGTGAACTGCCCAGCTGTATGGAGGAGCATAATGTGATATACATATGGCTATGGGTGTTTTTTTTTTGTTTGTTTTTTTGTTTTTTGTTTTTTTTTAAATGGGTGGTATTCCCCTTTAAGGCGATCCGGGCATCTCTGCAAGCCTGCGGATGACATCATTGATATTGTCAATGGTATAAACTGAGAGGAGGAGGAGGAGGAGGAGGAGGAGACAGAGAGAGAGAGAGAGAGAGAGAGAGAGAGAGAGAGAGAGAGAGAGAGAGAGAGAGAGAGAGAGAGAGAGACCCGAGGCTCTGCTCCGCTTCTCAGCGCTTTTTTCCTCCCAGAAATTTTTTGTCACTGACAATTTTCCAGACAATCTTCTTGCTCGACCAAGCCCGGCTGTGTGTGTGTGAGAGAGAGTATGTTTGTGTGAGTGTGTGTGTGTGCGTGAGGTGTTTTTTTGGACGCGGGGGTGGTGGGAGGGGGTTCGGGTCAGATAATTCAGAGGTGATGAGCCGTCCAGCGTCGCGTCGGTGCGTCGCTGTCCAGGGTCCTGAGTGAGAGCCAGCGGGCCACACCGGAGGCCTGACATAACCTGGTGAGGAGGAGGAGGAGGAGGTGGGGGTGGAGGGGGGTGGGGGACTGGGTGTCTGGAGGGTGGGGGGTCGTTCGGGGTAGACAAGGAGACAAATAGTCAAATAGAGTCGGGTTGGAGGGGGAGGAAAGAGAGAGGAGAGGTCCTGCATGGAGGGCGCGGTTGTGGGAGCGAATGGCAGTGGTAATTGACGGACACGGAGGGGTACAACCGCGCGTGTTGGGGGGGATTTTTTGACGGGGTGCAGCTGCATAGAGAAAAAAAAATCTAGTTGAAAATGTCAGCTTTTACCCCCCTCCTTTTTTGCAGCTTGGAAGCAGTATAGTAGTGTGGCAGATTTATTCGGAAAACAGTGTGAGCTCTCTGCACGGTCGGGAGGGATGAGCAGCGTGAGGAAACCTGCGGTGATGCGTTTGGTGTTTGTAGCAAAGGCTCGTTCACCTTATTTTCTGTGCACGGTGCATAGCTTGTGTGTGTGTGTGTGTGTGTGTGTGTGTGTGTGTGTGTGTGTGTGTGTGTGTGTGTGTGTGTGTGTGTGTGTGTGTGGTTGGGGTGTATGTAGGTCCACGACTAAAATAAATCAACTTACTCAGCGCTAAGTAGGCCTAGTGCAATGTCAAATTAACAACCAGTTTTGTGCAAAAGCTCGGACCTCTTCTCTACTTTTAAATTTCCACGGGTGTTCAGATTGAGATGGATTTAGCCTTCCTTGACGAGAAGAAGCATGACTCACTCTAATTTTATCAGGGGACAAATTGGGAGTTTATGTAAATCATTTGTGCACAGACCCCATTCCTTTGAAGTGGGTTGGAAGAGTGATGGGAGATGCATCTCTGCATAAATGCTCTGCAGCCGTCATGTGTTTTCCCTCACCTTTACCTTTCCCCTCATCTGCTTCATAAACACTCCATTGGCCTACATTGTTATCCTCTGATTTACTGTTGACACTTCTTATGGTGTAAAGGGGCCTAAGTCAATAAAATATCTGAGATAGGAGCATGTGGATGTGTACTTCTAGTCCTGCATGGATAAATGTTAATGTATGGCTTACTTAACTCAGTGATATTAGAAAGCAAATCACTTTATCCAGCAAAACAACAGTGTATTTTTCTTTCTAGACACACTGGATGACATCTCACTAAGTTCAGGCTACACCACAGCCCTGCTTCTGTTTCTGTTTCTGTTTCAGTTCAATACTCTTGCTGATTTCATTCTTTCTCATCTCTCCTGTCGATTTTGTTTTGTTTTTTCCTACTAGGTTTTTTTTTTTTTTTTTTTAAATTACAATACAGCAGCTCAAGGGCTTGGAGCTTTGAGTTTGAACTATGCAGCTTTGCACCAGTGTCCTTCTACACTATTGATTGCTACAGTGATTGATGACAGCTTGTGTGTGTGTGTGTGTGTGTGTGTGTGTGTGTGTGTGTGTGTGTGTGTGTGTGTGTGTGTGTGTGTGTGTGTATGTGTGTGTTTCACCCCTCAGTGAGTTGAGAAGCCCAGGAGCCATGGAGTTAAGAGTGGGAAACAAGTACCGGCTTGGGAGGAAGATAGGGAGCGGATCATTTGGAGACATTTACCTCGGTGAGGATTTTTAGCTTATTTTAGCATGGTGAAGCTCTCTCTCTTACATTCATCTGCATTTGGTATGGCAGATGTGTTGTGTTGGAAGTGACTGATATCTCTCTCGTCTGTCACGTTGCTGCCATCAGGTGCTAACATCGCCACAGGAGAGGAAGTGGCCATCAAGTTGGAATGTGTGAAGACCAAACACCCACAGCTCCACATCGAGAGCAAGTTCTACAAGATGATGCAGGGCGGAGGTGAGCGGGGCACCCAGGGGCATTTAGGGGGGCAATGAAGGGTCATTTTAGGGCACCGAGGGGCATTTCTGGGTGATATTATGCAATAAATATATAAACATATCCTGGCTCACATTAGAAAAATAAAAGGTCTTATTATAATTGGTGGTTTGTTTTGATACCTGCAACATGTTCCAGCCACTATTTAACTATTAAAGCATTTTTGTTTTTCTAAAGCAAAAAGATCTGAAGTTTTTCTGTAGCATTTGCTTTTGTGTCTGATTTTTGCCACAAAGTCCCAATGACTTCACGTGGCTGAAGCTGGTCAGCGTTCATTTGTTTCCATCTTTATTCAAGAAGGGTATTTATGGTTCTTGAGGGGCATTCAGGGTTGTTTAGGGGTATTGTGGGGGTGTTTCAGGGTGTTGAATAGTATGCAGGATTGGTTAGGGGCACTGAAAGGCTTTGATGGACATTTTGGGACAATTAGGGGCCATTTAGGGACAATGAAAGTTATTGTGGGGCATTTAAAGGCAATAAGACCTGTTTGGGGGCATTGAGGGGCATTTAGGTTTTTCAAGGGATGTGAATGATTATCTAGTACACCAAGGGACTTTGCATGGCACAGAGGTGCAGTCGGGGCTGTTTAGGGGTGTTTAGGTACTGGATTTTATTAATGGAAATAACATTTGATTTAGCAAACAAGCATAGTCAAATTCAGCTGTGAAAACACAGCACATATCAATGAAAAGTTCTAGCTGAATTTTCACTAGCAAGGACCACACCAACAACAAGATACGATTGAACGATTTATTGCGAAGTGAATCGTGAACTTGATTGACAGTCTTGTAGTTCGGCTGCGTGTGGGGAAGCTTCTTAGGGAATCCACCGTAGCTCCCTGGCACAACGAACCCCCCCTCAGGACCCGACGAGGACAGGAGAGGAGAAGGTAGAGAAAACAGGGTGGAGGGAGGGGCGCAGAATACGCGAGTGACAGAGGAGGAGAGGGTTAGGAGAATTTAAGCAATGCCGGAAGAGGCGTGGTTGTGGTGTGGTCCTGCTCCTGAAACTACGCTAATTAGCTTCAATTAAGTTTTTTAACCCATGAACAAGGGGGCAACTTTCCTGAACCCGTATATTCCCCCTCCAGTGGGAATCCCGTCCATTAAGTGGTGTGGAGCGGAGGGCGACTACAACGTCATGGTGATGGAGCTGCTTGGCCCCAGTCTGGAGGATCTGTTCAACTTCTGCTCCCGCAAGTTCAGCCTGAAAACAGTCCTGCTGCTGGCCGACCAGATGGTGAGACGCACCAGCTGCTGGCAAACTGTACTAAAAAGAAACCAAAAAAATAAACAGGGTGTCATCTTCTGAGATCCAGTCAGAGCCAATGAGCTGCTCATGGTTCCTCACAAGAAAGAGAAATTCCTAAATTGCTTTTTGAAGAACCTTTTTTTTAGAGTTACAAAGAAGCATCACCAAGATTCATGAAATCTTTATGAAGGAGCTCATCAAGGCACCTTCTCGGGTTCCTCTATGTTTGCTGATAGAAAGACCAGTAAAGGTTTCTCAAAGCAAACTGATATGACCCAAAAGATTACTGATATTTATTTTGCATGCAATATGGTGATTATCAAAGCATTCAAATGAGTCAAAGCATTCAAATTTTATTCTCACTGAACATAAAGAATAATAGTTGTAGATTATAGAAAGATACACATTAAAAGGTGCAATCATGCAATCAAAATGCTGATAATTCAAGCAGAAAGCCATGTTGCTACCAATGATCGTAGCTTAGTTATATTCTGATATCTGAGCCTTTCAGACCCAGTGGTTATGCAACTGATTATTAAGATGATAGCGTGCCCTACATAACCACACGCACTTGACTTCCATCCTCACGTGAAGTCAGATTTGTCTATAAAGCTTTATTATCACACCTCTTTCACAAAGGAAACCCAGTACAAAACAAAGACCGAAAAAACAAACAAACAAACAGAAAATGCTGCATCATTCTTTCTATGAAACCTCATTCAAAACTTTAACGGGACATTTGAAATGACTGTGGCTGTCTGAACTCGGAGCGAATACGACGGGCTAAAGTCAGATACTGTCGGGTCGGGAAGTTATACTGTTTTCAATAAAGGATGGGGCTATTTTTAGACTGAAACTAAATGGATCATTTGAAATTGGAGAACAATTCCCATCTAAACCTCTGGGCCTTGTTTCCTGTATCTAGACAAAGCTTAATCTCCCTTCATTATCTTCGACTATTCAGCTTTCCCATAAAAATAATTTCTAATCTGGGACACAGGAGCTCCACAAGACGGCCTAATCCTCATCTGAGCCGGCCGGCCTGTGGAGTTTTTTATAAGTCTCTTTAATCCCTCATATGTCATTCTTCAGTCTACACTGGCACATTTGTTCTTTTTGTCCCATTTTCTCTCCGCCACTTTGACCTCTTTCCCTAATCTTCTCTCTCTTCTCTCTCTTTTTCTCTGTCTGTATTATCATTCCCTTCTCCTCTCTTTTCTCCTCCATCATTACTTTATCAAGTATTGGCGTTTTCTGGTGTTCAAATCTCACTCTCCAACCCATTTGGATCAAAAACTCCCCAACTCAATGGAGTTTTGAGTCACTCCAAATGTGGCATCAGAGGTTGTTAAAAGTTAGCCTTTTTTCCAACAAAGAATAAATGTTTTCTGTGTGCTCAGGCCGATTTATTAATATGAATGATCAGTTTTTATTCGTAATTTATGCAAATGAGCAAAATGTGATGTTTGTTTTTATTCGCATAAATCACAGTTTATTCCTACTTGGATGTCCTGCATCAGATTTAAAGCTGTGCAGAGGACATTGTACCTTTAATTTTCGAAAGGTCAGAGAGTTCTTTAAGGAGCAGCTTACTCAAATTACAAAAAAAAAAAAAAAAAAAAGATATTTTCTCATTTACCCACAGTGTAGTCTGTCCATGCAGACAGTTTTTGATGATATGCTTTGATATTGTTGTGATAAGGTTTTTCAGTACCTTACAATAAAATACAATGCAAAGGGGCTGGATGGGGATGGGATGTGGAGCTTAAACTGTCAAAAAATTACATGGAAAGAATTGAACAAGTCTATCCAAAAACAGCGACATGGATACTGGATGGATACTGTAACCATCCACTTCAAGTTTGCATTCATTTTGGGTCAGACAGATACAGTTTGCTGATGTTCTGGCCAAAACACACACTATCTGGAAAAATAAATGGTGGGAAGATATCTTTTTTTTTTGGATGTGCATTCTGGGTGAATTGTTGAAAAGCTGCGTCCTTCCTCTTCACCACAGATCAGCAGGATCGAGTACATCCACTCCAAGAACTTCATCCACCGGGACGTGAAGCCCGATAACTTCCTAATGGGCCTCGGCAAGAAGGGCAACCTGGTGTACATCATCGACTTCGGCCTGGCCAAGAAATACCGCGATGCCCGAACGCACCAGCACATCCCGTACCGTGAGAACAAGAACCTGACCGGCACCGCCCGCTACGCCTCCATCAACACACACCTGGGCATCGGTAACACTGACACACACCCACACATGCAGCACACACACATACCGGTGTGTTTTAGGAAAGTCTGTGTCAGTGTGTGTGTGTGTGTGTGTGTTTACTTATTTGTGTCTTTACACCAGAAAGTCAATAAATACACTTGCACAATATTCATCTTCCTTTCCTTTGCTTTCCTTTCCTTTCCTTTTCCCTCCTTTCCTTTCCTTTCCTTTCCTTTCCTTTCCTTTCCTTTCCTTTCCTTTCTTTTCCTTTCCTGTCCTCTCCTTTCCTTTTCTGTCATCTCCTCCCCTTCCCTTTCCTTTCCTTCCTTTCTATCCTACCCTTTTATTATCTCTCTTTTCCTTCTTACTTTCATCATATGTTTCTTGATTCCTTTCCTATCTCCTGCTTCTTTTATTAAAACTGTTCCTTACCCCGTTCCTTACTTCCCTTGTCCTACTTCTCCTCTCTTCTCTTCACCCTTCTTTTTTCCTCTCCATTACCTTTCTCATCATCTCCATCTATCCCTTACCGACACCTTGTCTTCCTCCATATTTCTTTCTTTCCTCCCTCCCTCTAATTTCTTCCTCCTGTCTTATTTTGCATTTCTTCTCCTCCTTCTCTCTCTCCTTCTCTCTCTGCTCTCTCCATCTTCTCTCCTCCACAGAACAGTCCCGGCGGGATGACCTGGAGTCTCTGGGCTACGTCCTCATGTACTTCAACTTGGGCTCTTTGCCCTGGCAGGGCCTCAAGGCCGCCACCAAGAGGCAGAAGTACGAACGCATCAGCGAGAAGAAAATGTCCACCCCGATTGAGGTGCTCTGCAAGGGCTACCCATGTGAGTAGAGACATGCCTGGAACAGATGAAGCTGTACAGATAAGTTTTATTGTGGCTGCAGTGAACAGTAACAGGAAACATGAATCAGAATGGAGCATATGGATAATGCCTTTATAACTAAAACTGTAATTAAACATTACAACAGAAAGGCGGATTCATTTTAGGTGACAATGAGAACAACCCATCAACTTAAATGAATATATATGGATATATGGATGAATATAATTGTACATTTTATGTCTTTGCATGATATTAAAACATTACAACTGGTGTGTAGACACATTTCAAGCTGTAAAATGAAAACAGTCAACTAACCACAGATTGGCCTTTCTAGGTTAAGCTGTAACTATTCTGACACTGTTCACTGAAAAACAAATGTGAAATTTCCAATAACTGGGAAAAATATCCTTATTTTCAGCTTGACCGCAAGACATTTTTAAGTTCACCCAGCAGGGTTTTGACAGGATTTCATAACACCATCAGTAAGACTTTAGTGAAAAGTAAGAAAATACAGGCACCACTGTGTGTCAGCAGGGTGAGTGAAATCAAATAGATGTTAGCGGACTGAAAAATCACCCGTGGATTGCTCCACCATGAGGAGCTCCTGTTGCCGTCTGTAACTCGGCTCCTGCAACACTGCCGTCACATGTTTGCCCCTGAAAGGCCCGATCCTGTTGCTCACCTGTTCTTCTGTTTGAAATCCACCTCCCAGCTGAGTTCTCCACCTACCTGAACTTCTGTCGCTCCCTGCGGTTTGATGACAAACCCGATTACTCGTACCTGCGGCAGCTCTTCAGGAACCTGTTCCACCGGCAGGGCTTCTCCTACGACTACGTCTTCGACTGGAACATGCTCAAATTCGTGAGTGGCTCCGTCGCAGTCCGTTTGTGACCGAAACACCAAAACACTCGTCAGCACAGACATTTATTGTGTCTTAACACGTTTGAAGCAGCACCACAGCCTGTGTCATCAAGTCTTCAAGCACTTCAGCCAGTGATGCTCTTGACTGCTGCGTTACTTCATGTTCCACTAACATATGTATAGGTGCTTACAACTCTGTGTAACAAGATGCAAATATAAGGAACATCGTGTGCTGAAGTGTTTGAAGACACAAGTGCCACTTTAATTAATACTTTTGTGCCGTTACGAAGTAAGAAATCACGGCTGTGTTCACAAGCACCTTGCAAGATGTTTTTTGCATTTGATTCCTGTCGCACTCAACAGTTTGCACAGTGTGATGGTTACAGTTAATTAGCTTTACACAACTACTTTTGCAAAATAACTGTAGCTCAAAGATAATGATGTCAGGTTGTGGTCACAACAAGCAGTTTTGTAGTGCTTTATTTCAACTCTGCAGTGTTTGCCGCAGTAATTTGGATTGTTTGTGCAGGTAGAATGAGACCATTGAAACACCCAATGGCACCAAAAAAAACTGAAATATGCAAGTCCTCTTATGACAGAATAGCGATTTGGTTTTTAGTGATTGTTAGAGGAGAGTGTAAACTAAACCAACTAAAAAATTATCGCAAAACACAAGGTATTATGGGTGTTGAGATCTCGTGTGAATATCAGAGAGGGTAAATTACAGCAAAGAGAGCAAACAAGACCATTATGCTTTGCTAAAATTACAGGGACTGGAGCTGAATTTGTTTTTGTGTCACTGTTTCCAACCTGGCATCATGAAAGGTTACCACAACCCACTTGTGACTGGACAGAGTGCACCTAAACACATCAAATGCAAAAGTAAACCTTTCAAGATAATAAATGTTTCCACTCTGGTTCAGACCAAAGAAAACAAACCATATCTATGTTTTCACCCACCATCTGTGAAGAGATTCTCAGAGTTTTTAGGAAAGGCACACCTTTCATATCAACGCTGTTCCTGTGTGTTTCAGGGGGGCAGCAGGACAACAGAGGATGGAGAGCGGGACAGAAGGGAGGGCAAAGAGGGGGAGGAGCGAGCAGGAGGAGGCCAGAGAGGAGCCGGGGGCCGAGCTTTGCCTCCCGGTCCAAACCCCTCAGCGGCCAACAGAGTTAGGAACGGCCCCGACGCTGCTGCCCCGAACCCGGCCTCCCGCGGGGTCCAGCAGTCAGGTCAGTCCTGCGGGAAAACAGGAAGGAGTTTGGTGCTGAATGTTTCGGGGGGGTGGAGATGACAGAGTAAACATGGGAGCAAGCCAGCCAAGTGCCTGTTGTGCAGAAATCTGCCACATTTTCCCTTAACTGCATCTTTGCAGGTTATGCAAGTGAAATCCACTGCAAAAAAAAAAAAAAAAAAAAAAAAAATCAACCTTTAAAGGCCATATAATCAGTGTTATTCTTATATTCTACATTATATTCTTGTTATTCTTATATTCTATATTATATGTTTCTTTCTAATGCAGTTTCTTTGTTTTCTTTTTTCTTTTTCTGGGAATAATTATATTCAGGTTGAAACAAGGCAAAATAAGGCAGATCAGCCCACTAGATGATAGAATAAGAACAAGATTTGAAGAGTGAATATGAGATGAAATCACTTGTCGAGATTGAGATTTTATGCGGTGTGCTCTCTGGACTTTTGTTGCACAGCGCTCAATTATTCATAAGCAGAATTTTTGCAGTAAACAATTCTGTGACTTTGAAGGTAGTGGAAGTTGGGTAAAAATGATAAGCCTTCACAGAGGTTTGGGTTGCAAATGAAATGTGTGTTGCATTGTGTTGTGTGTGTGTGTGTGTGTGTGTGTGCAGGAAACCGCTCCCCCCAGGCGGCGGCCCGTGCTGAGCGAGAGAGGAAGGTGGCTATGAGGCTCCACCGCGGAGCTCCTGCCAACATCTCCTCCTCGGACCTCACCGCCCGCCTCGACCAATCACGCATCACTGCATCACAGGTACCCATGATGTCGCTCACACTACAAAACAAAACAAAACAAACAAACCCTGTGGTCCAGATTTACTGAGCCTGACCTGTGAGGAACAATTACATCAATAACAAAAACAGTTTTAAATCAAGTTAAGGCCAAAACAAGCCCTCTGAAACAGCTTTGTCCCAGTAAATAGACCGATTCCTAAAACCGTGTGCTTCAGCTTCAACTCTGCATTCACGTCACACGAGAAGAATCAGAAGGAGGGAGATTACATTTCATTGCCACAACTTGAAACTGATATTGCTCATTTATATCATGCAGGGGTGTGTATTGTGTCAGTGTGTGTGCTGCTGATCATTTTAAGACCTTGGACTGTTGACAGCAGCGGATTCCCTGCTCCGTTTTACTGCCTGTTTTGACTCAGCTCAACCATTCATAACACCAAGAGGGAGATATCCGGGCCCGGAAAAAATTCCCACACACAGAAGCCAACCTGTAATTATGAGGGGTGGGTGAAGTACTCCTAATGACCACTAGGAGGCTGAAGCTTTACCCAAATGGCAGTTTGTTTACATAGATAGATACATAGATACATATGCTTTAGATAGACTTTTATCGATCCCAGAGGAAATTTAGGCATCCAGTAGCTCAGGACAATAAATCTGCACAAAGCAGTAAACAACACTCAGTAATTAGAAATTAGATATTAGAAATGCACTATATTTGTATCCTACAGTAAAAATAGCCTGTAATCCTGACAAATTAGCTTGTACAATAGAAAACACAACAATAATAATGTAAAAAAAAAAGTAGCCTGGAGAGGTTGGCCACACTACATAAACAAGGTGCTGTTGATGCAGTCGATGGATAATTGATGCAGTAGATGGACAATAGTGCCATGGTGCAAAACCAGCATGCAGTGACAGCAAATGAAGGAGTTATGAGGTGACTATTTGCGATGAGGTGATTAAACCGTACTAAAACAAAGCGGCTGACAGTGAACGGAGTGATGCGGTGACATCCACGATGGTTATTAAAGTGACTGTTCTGTTCATCAGCAGGTCCACAGTGAAGCGGTTAGTGACTGTAGCAGTAATGAGTGGCTGTCACCCCGACACTGAACACACTCCTCCGCTACATAATGGCTTATGATAAATTTAATCGGCCCAAACTGTCTCCTTCTGGCCTAAAACCCTCTTTTCTTTTATTCTTTCATCTGAGTGGAGACGTCACAATGACAAATTTAACTGCCTGGCTTTATTTATTTATTTCACATATATATATATATATATATATATACAGTACAGGCCAAAAGTTTGGACACACCTTCTCATTCAATGCGTTTTCTTTATTTTCATGACTATTTACATTGTAGATTTTCACTGAAGGAATCAAAACTATGAATGAACACGTGGAGTTATGTACTTAACAAAAAAGGTGAAATAACTGAAAACATGTTTTATATTCTAGTTTCTTCAAAATAGCCACCCTTTGCTCTGATTACTGCTTTGCACACTCTTGGCATTCTCTCGATGAGCTTCAAGAGGTAGTCACCTGAAATGGTTTTCCAACAGTCTTGAAGGAGTTCCCAGAGGTGTTTAGCACTTGTTGGCCCCTTTGCCTTCACTCTGCGGTCCAGCTCACCCCAAACCATCTGGATTGGGTTCAGGTCCGGTGACTGTGGAGGCCAGGTCATCTGCCGCAGCACTCCATCACTCTCCTTCTTGGTCAAATAGCCCTTACACAGCCTGGAGGTGTGTTTGGGCTCATTGTCCTGTTGAAAAATAAATGATGGTCCAACTAAACGCAAACCAGATGGGATGGCATGTCGCTGCAGGATGCTGTGGTAGCCATGCTGGTTCAGTGTGCCTTCAATTTTGAATAATTCCCCAACAGTGCCACCAGCAAAACACCCCCACACCATCACACCTCCTCCTCCATGCTTCACAGTGGGAACCAGGCATGTGGAATCCATCCGTTCACCTTTTCTGCATCTCACAAAGACACGGCGGTTGGAACCAAAGATCTCAAATTTGGACTCGTCAGACCAAAGCACAGATTTCCACTGGTTTAATGTCCATTCCTTGTGTTTCTTGGCCCAAACAAATCTCTTCTGCTTGTTGCCTCTCCTTAGCAGTGGTTTCCTAGCAGCTATTTGACCATGAAGGCCTGACTGGGGCAGTCTCCTCTTAACAGTTGTTCTAGAGATGGGTCTGCTGCTAGAACTCTGTGTGGCATTTATCTGGTCTCTGATCTGAGCTGCTGTTAACTTGCGATTTCTGAGGCTGGTGACTCGGATGAACTTGTCCTCAGAAGCAGAGGTGACTCTTGGTCTTCCTTTCCTGGGTCGGTCCTCATGTGTGCCAGTTTCGTTGTAGCGCTTGATGGTTTTTGTGACTCCACTTGGGGACACATTTAAAGTTTTTGCAATTTTCCGGACTGACTGACCTTCATTTCTTAAAGTAATGATGGCCACTCCTTTTTCTTTAGTTAGCTGATTGGTTCTTGCCATAATATGAATTTTAACAGTTGTCCAATAGGGCTGTCGGCTGTGTCGTAACCTGACTTCTGCACAACACAACTGATGGTCCCAACCCCATTGATAAAGCAAGAAATTCCACTAATTAACCCTGATAAGGCACACCTGTGAAGTGAAAACCATTTCAGGTGACTACCTCTTGAAGCTCATGGAGAGAATGCCAAGAGTGTGCAAAGCAGTAATCAGAGCAAAGGGTGGCTATTTTGAAGAAACTAGAATATAAAACATGTTTTCAGTTATTTCACCTTTTTTTGTTAAGTACATAACTCCACATGTGTTCATTCATAGTTTTGATTCCTTCAGTTAGAATCTACAATGTAAATAGTCATGAAAATAAAGAAAACGCATTGAATGAGAAGGTGTGTCCAAACTTTTGGCCTGTACTGTGTGTGTGTGTGTATATATATATATATATATATATATATATATATAGTTTTGGCTGTCTGGCATACTTTTTTATTCTATCTATTGTTTTTAGTTTTATTTTATTTTATTTCTGTGCTCCTTTAATCTTGCATTGTGAAGCACTTTGTTTGTATGGAAGGTGCTGTGTAACTAGAAATATATTATTATTATTATTATTTTTAAAAAACATATGCTGCAATAATTTGTGTGCTTTGCAAAGGATGAATTGATTTGTGGCCTCATCTATATATATAAAAGTAATGTGTGGACAAAATAATGAGATTTTTTTGTATTTTTGCCTCAGTGTTATTGGCGGCTCTCCACTCACTGCATCAGGCGACAGTATCGCTTTGTGATTTGGTTAATTTGGTGATGAAGTGCACTCTTCCCTGCACAAAGCTGGAGTCATTCTGAGCTTTTGATCCTCTGTGGGTCTTCCTGTTACTCTGACTCATCTGAATTATTTCTTCACCAGCAGAAAAATCTGTGAGAGAGAGAGGGCAGAAAGTCTCGGTGGCCGAAGGGGGGGAATCTATAGAGCGTTGTGTTTTATTGCTTTAGCTGAACGATGCACTCCACATCGCAGAGGATGTAGTGTGTTAAAAATATGAATGTGTGCTGAACTGTCTCTGCACACGTGTGGAAATTACAAGGTGACCTCAGCAGACTGAATTTAAACCACACAACCAGTCCAGTATCGCAGTGTTTTTGGATGGTTTTGGATTTATCTGCCTTATCCTGTCCCACATTCAGGTCAGTGTGCCATTTGAACATCTGGCCAAGTGAGTTTCTTCTGGCTGGCCTGCAGGTCACTGGCAGGTATGGACACGTCTGACACACACACACACACACACACACACACACACACACACACACACACAAACACTGTATGCTTCAAGGTTAATCCACATCACTCTGTTTCTACCTTGATCCTCTGTCTGAAAGTCCACCTGGAAACACCCTAAAAACAGGTTTTTGGTGTCCCAGAGGCTGCAAAACGTGTAACTACGTGTCCTGGTTCAGAGCTGGCCTGGAACCCTCGTCACATGTCCCTCCCTCTCCCTCTCTCACTGACCATTTCCCATCTCTGTCTAGTGTCAATAATCAAATTGATCCACAAAAGAAAAGAAAAAGAAAAATCCTATCAGAAAATAAACCTGCATTTTTTAGGGTTTATTTCATTTTAAACAGATAGATAGATAGATCTATCTGTTTCTTCCTCTATAAAAACCAGGCTGTTCTCATTCAGTATTCGTACAAATTCCTACAAAAAATATTGCACTGTAATTCGTATATTTCCCACGTAATTGTGAGCCAGAAAGTTGTGATCACGTGACCTATGCACTGCAGGCTGGTCTTTCTGTGAAAACAAAATAAATGGCCGACATTCCTTTTATTCTCAGTGGAAAATGCAATATTTTAAGAGAGCTTATGCATTCAAATGCGTTTTGATAACATTTCTAGCGGGAAATGTGCATTTTATTTCCAAAATCTTCGTTCAGTTAATGTATATGATGTTTACTTTGTTAGTTATTACGAAGATTCTTTCAGGTTTCTATCGTTGCTATGGCTGTTGCTATGGACGTTGCTACCACTATCGCTGATGTAGCTTCCGCTCGGAAGTATTTTCCTCACTGTCACCGTGGAAATCTGGGGAGGTAGGCGGGGGTTCGTAGGAATATGCACGAAAATTTGTGCATAACTTTTCGTATGATATCATCAACAGCAACACAGCATAAAAAACTATATGGTTATGCTTAATTTCTTATTTCTGTATTTATTGTTGTTATAGTTTATAGGATTAATGCACATATTGAGACTGAGAATGCACATGATGCACATACTTTTTAAAATTTGTAAGGTACATATTTTCATATTTTGGTTTTCTCTTATTTTCTTATAATTTAATTCTTCTCTTAAGAATTTGAGCAACTGCAACTGACCCAATTTCCTTGCGGGCATCAGTAAAGTATTCCTGATTCTGATTCTGATTACAAACAGATGATATGCAAAGGTGGATTTTTCCTTAAACCTCTCAGCTCTGCCAGTCCCATCAGTGTTTTTTTTTTTTTTTTTTTTTTTTTAAATCACAGATGCAAGCTACTTTGTCCAAACCCACAGAAATTTACTTTAAATTCTTGTGGCGATCGCAAAGTTTGCAAAGAACCCAAACATGTGCAGCTGAATTCCAGGAAAACTTGTATAAAATGATGCACAAGACATTAAGATCTTTTCTGTTTGATGTGATGCTGCAGCCATAAAACAACGGCATCATGGGTTTGAATATTTCACTGATACAGAATATGTTGTGATATTGTCATATAATATAAAACCCATCAAACTATGAAGCTACTTAAGGGGAAATTTAAAGGAAAGCGATACAGGCACACAGTTATGTAAGCCACTAAATGACATTTCCGTTTTGTTTTCATGCTCTGTTGAGCCAGGAACTTGGAGGGAATTTGGGGAAGTGACATTTCTCTCTCTTGTCTTGTCGTTTTGCGGTTTAGCAGCAGCTGCAGGGTATCAAATACCCCCTCACGTACTTTTCAAACAGTTGGACGAAAACATGAGTGAATGGAGGGAGGAGAGATGAAGAATCGGGAGGAGGAGGAGCAAGCGTTGCAGGCCCTTTGGAGGGGACGGAGGCGTCGGTGTGTCTGTCAGTGTGCTAATGTGAACACTGGTGTCCGGACGGAGCCCACGGAGAGAGAGAGAGAGAGAGAGAGTGCTGAAATGGAAACCAGTGGGAGAAACTCTGGCTGAAACTGGCTGATTGTGCTTTTTTTGGGGGGCGTGGCTGGAGGAGGGCGGGGTCAAAACAAAAACAACAATAACAACGACAACAACAACAGGCCCCGCCCCTTCTTCACTTATTTCCACCTGCCCATCCACTCAGAGGCTCGACTTGCAAATAAAAAAAAACAAAAAACAAAAAAAAAACAAGCACATCGACGTGCACAAAACAGACTGACTTCAGTTGTTCTGTCACTGGTTTACGTCGGGATACAACGTGTTCTACTATGTTAACAAAAGAGAAAAAAAAACATGAAAATAAAAAATTCAACTTATGAATATGCTAACGTTTGAGAGCTACATCCGCTGCTTATGGTGTCCTTGATTATTAAATATGTAAACCACTATGGACTGTCGCACTGATGTGAACACGAGGTTAAAATAAAAGAAATAAAGAAAAAGAAAAAAACATATTCAGGCCTAAAAGATGAGACAGAAACAGGAGGAGGGATTGTCGAAATGCTGGAAATTGACTGAATGTGCTCAACGCGGGGAGACGAGGCTGCATTTTGTCAATACGCGTCGTTGTCCGTCAATGTCTTATTGTCCTAAATGTTAGTTTGCCTTCACATTTGTTTTAGCAGAGGGAGGAGCGAAGGCGGGGGGAAAAGAGGCGAGAAAACGACTCAAATCGCTATGAAAAATAAGAGCGGGTAGTCCCTGATGTAATAATGACCTTTCAAGTTAAAAGTCCCTCTCTGCTTGTGAGCCTCGGCTCTGGGTGCTGTCTTAAAACTGAGACATTAACCGACATTTTTCCCCGCGAGGCTGTTATTTCACTGCAGCACTCACTGCAAAACATTTTAGTGGAGGTTTAGGGTGAGGAGGAGGAGGAGGAGGAGGAGGAAGGCCGTTGGTGATTTTAAAGGTCAGTTTACACCACAGAGAGAGAGAGGAGGTGTGTATGATATATTACTAAAGCCTTAGTCAAACTTGTTATTCCAGGTATTAAAGAGATATTTAAGATGGAGATGAGCAAAGTCTGGGTTTTGTATATTTGTTGTTTAGCTTTTTGCTTTCTTTCTTTTTTATTATTATTATTTTTTATGACATGTAACATGCATAAATACCTTTTTGTGTCAAGCCAAAATGTGACCGACTGGTTGAAGATGTCAGCGCGGCTGCAGAGACATTTACCGTTTACCTCTTGAGGGCTTAGGGGGAGGGAGGGGCGGGGGGAAGGTTTAAAGGAGAAGTGGGGGTGCTCCGGTTTTCCAAAAGGCCAAAGGTCAAAGCTGCAGCAGGCCCGGGTCAAAGCCAAGCGGAAACGTCCCTGGCGGCTTTAAGAGTCTGCTGGATCCAGGTGTTTTGGTTTGCACCTTGGCAGGCAATGACAGAGAGGCGCCGTGTGACATCCGGCAGGGCACTTTGACCCCAGCATGTTTCAGCATGGAGTTCAGACGGGAAGGGAAGGGAAAGGGGCCGGCTGTGGATCAACTGATGTCTTGTACATTTCTTTACCATGCTTAAACTTTATTAC